>NC_089750.1:32647552-32947552 GCF_040412425.1 Macrobrachium rosenbergii | reverse complement strand
AATCCTGGACCTATCACGTCTAAATCTTACACACGCACAACCAAGATGCTTACAAAGTCATGCAGGTACTCTACTCCGCGTGGAGCCGTCACCACCTCTATCGATCTTTCAGACGCATACTATCACGTCCCAATTGCGCGGAACTTCTCTCCCTTCCTGGGTTTCAGACTGGGGAAACAGGCCTACTCCTTCAGGGTCATGCCTTTCGGGCTCAACATAGCACCCAGAATATTCAACCATGAAACAGCAGTTCAGCAGCGTTGCGATCCTGGGATATCGTTAGCGGCGCATCTGGACGTGACACAATTTCCGCTTTAACCGCTGAGGAGTGCCGGAGAGCTACAGTCATGGTGGACGAAATTCCTGGAATCCTTAGTTTCCAATTGAACAGGAGAAAACCCGCCTAACTCCGAAGTTTGGTTTCAGTGGCTGGGTATCCAGTGGACCCACTGCACATATCTCTTCCGCCAGCCAAGCGGAGGGAAATAGCCACAGCTACCAGAAAGTTTCTGAAATACAAGAAGGCCTCCCGCCGGACACAAGAAAGAATCTTAGGTTCTCTTCAGTTCGCTTCTGTAACAGACCTGCTCCTAAAAGCGAGATTAAAAGACAAACAGAGGTGTATGAGACGGGCTAATGTCAGGCTCAGGACAGGGTCTCACTAATCTCAAGAAATCTTAAATGAAAGACTACCCATGGTCCACAGTCAAGGGCCTCTCAAAGTCAGTCCCTCTTCAGTTTCCCCCTCCAGCTCTGGTAATCCACACAGACACTTCGTTAAGCGGCTGGGGAGGATACTCACCAAAACAAAAGGTACAAGGGACATGGTCTACCATGTTTCAACAGTTCCATATAAACACTTTGGAAGCAATGGCAGTGTGTTTCTAACCCTGAAAGCTTCGCCCGCCAACCAGATTCACATCAGGGCTGGTGCGTTGACAGCCGCCGTAGTACACATTGCATAAACAGGGGCGGGTCCAAATCGAGTCGGATAAATCCAGGTGATGTTAGCTATCTTCTCCCCTGGCGGACAAACACAGCTGGCATTTGGCTGCCACCCATCTGGCGGAGTGAACGGTGGTGGGACTTCCTTCTGGTTCAGGTCGGCACTCCGCTGAGCCGGAATGGTCCTCAGACAAGGACTCCTTCAACTGATCTGCCATCGCGGTTCGGGGACTTCAGGTAGACCTGTTTGCCACGGAGAGCACCACAACCTCCTCCTTGTTATGTGGTTCTAATCTGTCCTCAAACTATGCCACAGATGCAAATGTCCATAGATTGAACAGTTGGGAGAATCCATATGTTTCCCAATAAACATGCTGATGAAAGTCTTACACAAGCTCAGGCATTCGGAAATGTAAGTAGCCCTGGTAGCACCCATCTTCATCAAGATAAACTGGTTTACCCTGAAACTCAAGCTATGTGTCGCCAGACACCCAGACCCAGGCTGACCTGGATAGTACAAACGGGCCTGTGTCAGCTTCCTCAAAAATTCTGGAATGCTCTGGCTTTATAGACTTTATGAAGTTTGTCGCCAAAGGGGGTAAATACTGACCCTGTTAACACTCTGTTTATTGAACTGATAAGAGATTCTACTCGTGACAGTATGACTCAGCAGTCAAAAATTGGCATCTTTTCTGAAGGCATCTGAAGCTCAAACTAAGTGACCACTAATTTAGCTGATAACCTCTTTAGATCATTGTTTGAAAAAGGCTCAGCCCCAGCCACTATTACTTTCACAGTAAAATCAGCTTGAGAAATGTGTTTTTGCATATTGAAGATTGACCTAACTCTGACTCATACTTTTTCCATCCCTAGAGCATGTGTTTCATAAGGCCGTAACACACATTCGGTTACCTGTTCCTTAACGACGTTTCGAAATTAGCCTCAGATATTAATAATGCCCAATGCTCTTATCTAGATCTGCTAGAAGACTTTATTCCCATTAGTTTAGCTTCAGGTGCCAGAATCTCAGAACTGTCTGCTCTTCTCAGAGGTGTCGATCACACAGATTTCTCCCACAGGAGAAGTTCTGCTTTCCCCAGATCATAGATTCCTCGCTTAAAAATGGTAAAGACAATCAAGACAGGTGGTCCCCTTGAAGGTGGCTCCTCTTCCACAAGACCTGCCCTTTGTGCCCAGTCGCTACATTGAGGGCTTACTTAAAGAACTTCTCAGTGTTTGTCTGGTCCTCTTTATCAGGGAAAAGGTGGAACACTTCTCTTTAAAAGTTTATGCAAGACAGCAAATCCTATACTTCATTAACCTTTAAATAAGCCCTATTTACAAAAACGCCTCCCGCAGTCGTATGCGCGCTCGTGATAGCGCCAAGCGAAAAAAGTTTTTTCAAAAAATCACAGCACGCTTAGTTTTTAAGATTAAGAGTTCATTTTTGGCTCATTTTTTTATCATTGCCTGAAGTTTAGTATGCAACCATCAGAAATGAAAAAAATATCATTATCATATATAAATATTGGAATATATGACAGCAAAAAAAAAACTTGTATATAATTGTATACAAATTGTGCTGTAAGCAAAACAATCAAAGCAACACAGAGAAAATATTATCACAAAATGATGCATGAATTCGTAATGCGTGGACGTAAAAAAATTTTTTTTTCAAAATTCACCATAACCTAAATATTGTGCCAGAGACTTCCCGCTTGTTGAAAAAATTGCCAATTGATTGAATATTACTAGACTGTAAGTGCTTTAGCTATAATTGCAGTTTCTTTAATTCATTTCGTCGAGTTAAAGTTGACCGAAAGTCGAATTTTTTCTATTTATCGTGATTTATATGGAAATATTTCAAAACTGATAAAAGCTACAACCATGAGTTATTTTTTGTTGTATTGTAAATGAAATTGCGCACATTTTCATATATAAAACTTTATGTAACGACTAATATAAAGCTGGTGCAAATATTAATGACAACAAGACCGAAAGAATTTCTGGAGATGTTCCCGCCGAAAGTTACCGTCACAGACGAAGTGCTAGAAAATGTTTTAAAATCTCACCACATAACCAAATATTGTGCCAGAGACTTCCAATTTATTGCAAAATGAAGTTAAACGATTGAATATTACTAGAATGTAAGAGTTTTAGCTTACAATTGCGTTTTTTACCATTTCGGTCGAGTTAAAGTTGACCGAAGGTTGAAATTTTGGCAGTTATCGTGATTTATGTGAAAATATTTCAAAACTGATAAAAGCTACAACTATGAACTATTTTCTGTTGTATTCTACATGAAATTGCGCACATTTTCATATATAAAAGCTTATGTAACGACTAATGTAAATGATGCAAACATTACGCACAACATGACGAAAGAATTTCTGAGATGTTCAATACTGAAAGTTAATGACGCAGACGAAGGAAAATTTTTTTTTTTTTTTTTCAGAATCACCACAAATAGAAATAATATTGTGCGAGACTTCCAGTTTGTTGCAAATGAAAATATGATTGAATATTACTAGAATGTAAGAGTTTTAGCTTATAATCATGTTTTTTTTAACCATTTCGCCGAGTTAAAGTTGACCTAAGCTTGAAATTTTGGCAGCTAATTTTGCAGTTATCATGATTTATATGAAAATATTTCAAATCCATTAAAGCTACAACCATGAGTTATCATATATTCTACATGAAATTGCGCACATTTCCATATATAAAACTTTATGTAACGACTAATATAAAATAGTGCAAACATTACGACAACGTGACGAAAGAATTTCTGGCGCAGACGTAAGGAAAAAGTTTTTTTTAAAAATTCACCATAAATCGAAATATTGTGCTAGAGACTTCCAATTGGTTGCAAAATGAAGGTAAATGATTGAATATTACTAGATTGTAAGAGTTTTAGCCTAAAATTGCGTTTTTTGACCATTTCGGTCGAGTCAAAGTTGACCGAAGGTTGAAATTTTGGCAGTTATCGTGGTTTATATGAAAATATTTCCAAACTGATAAAAGCTACAACCATGGGTTGTATTGTATTGTACATGAAATTGCACACATTTTCATATATAAAACTTTTATAACGGCTATAGAACAGTGCAAAAATTACGACAAAATGACTAAAGAATTTATGAAATTTTCGCTGAGTTACCACGCGTAAGAAAAAGTTTTTTCTGGTACCACCATAACCAAAAATATTGTGCTAGAGACTTCCAATTTGTTGCAAATGAAGGTACATCATTGAATATTACTAAAATAAGAGTTTTAGCTAATAACGTGCTTTTCGACCATTTCTCCCAGCGCTGAGTCAAAGTTGACCGGTTAAAGCGAATTTTTGTAGTCGACGACGCACGCCCACTGCACCCAACAGACAATTTAGTCGACGCATGATACGCCCAATAGGCGCTATGGTTAAACAAGCTAACCCGGATTCAGTTCCTTTAAGGTTCATGATATCCCAGCGTAGCTACCTCTACCAATTATTTTCATAATATGGATTTGTTGAATTGACAAAAATACATGGATGGAAATCTCATTGTGTTTAAACGCTTCTCAATACTTGAAATACCTAGCTCTGAAATTTCTCACGGTGGTTGCCGGGAGTGTCATCCCCACCTTAAAAATTATCCTTAACCTTATCCCTTCTCTGCCTGCTCGTTTCATTTATTGGCCCTACCAGTTTTCCTGGGCCAATCATACTCAACGCCTGGCTCCTCAATTTATATGATACTTGAAATTGTTATCTTTATATGATGTTTATTGTGATTATGTTTTTAATGTGTGCTATTTGGTAGGTTGGTCTTGAGGTACTTCTGTAATTTTGGTATTCCTTATTTTTGTACCTCCTCTCATGTTTTTATTATACTTTTATATTTTCATGCTCAAATTTATGTTTAGTATAAGCTTAGCCTAACTATTATTCTTAATTTCTGTTAAAGTTCTGAATTATCAAGAGAAATAATTAAACTTATTTTCTTATAGTACACATTTTTATGCATGATCACCTTAGATAATTTTTCTACTTCACAGTCTTGGTATGATTCTCTGTTATTTATTCTGCACCGGTGACACAGGGACGAGCTCAGAAAAGGGATTTTGACAAAGGAAAATCTATTTCTGAGGAGGTCTACAACATCTGGCAGACCCTCCCCAGTCCTAGCTCTCGCCTGCACGGCATACCAAGCCTGGGGATGGTGTTAGCCTGAATGAGTCTAGATGGCGCTTGGGGTCATTGGGCTGGCGAGCGGGTGAGTGCGGGAGCTGGGTCAGCTCTCCGCTCTTCCGGGGGTTTTGTCATTGGGATGTCTTCAGAGTATGGTTCTGTGCAGTGATGACTTCACTCCACCCTTGCCCATACCCCATCGCCTATTTTCATTATAGATGCTTGATCTGGGGGGTAGTAACCCAGCATTCCTGATAGCTTTTTTCATATTTAGCAATATTTATACCTAGAAATTGTGTTGGGTAAGGAATTTCACCTGGTGACACAGGGCCTCCTGAAATAGATTTTTCCTTTGTCAAAATCCTATTAACTCTAAGGACCCACCTACTTGACAATATATCATCTGACTATTACCATTCTCCTCTCGTAAACAAAACATTAAAACATTGTATAAAGAATATATCATCACCATGGAAATGGATCTCAAGACCCTAAAATATTCTTGACAAGGATACATGGACTTCACTGTCTTAATTTTTTTCTCAAAACAGCCAAGCCACTGAATCCATCAAAACTTCAAAAGAACAAACAAATGTTAACAACTGTGGAGGTCTACCACATACTCTTATCTAACACTTCCTTTCTCTTATGAGAGTAGGTATATTTTTAGATTTATCTTTTACAAGACAACACTGATAATTATATTTATCTTTAACCAATTTTTTCTTTCATAGACCTAGTGAATAATAGGGATCTATGCCAGTTTGTGCACTGTTGCCATATATAAAAAGGTGAGGAAAACCAGGTAATCATGGTGAGCAAGAAATACAGCCTCTTGCCTGAGCAGGACCAACTATTAGGAAATTCTCTGATATTTGTTAGTCTGTTTAGCATATTCCATAAACCATAGCAGTAACTCATTTCAGGACAAACAGTGTCTGGTGCTATTATATATGTACTTCTCTCTCTCTCTCTCTATATATATATATATATATATATATGTTATATATATATATATATATATATATATATATATATATATATATATATATATAGGTATGAATGTCTTTTTCCTGTAATACATAGTGTAATATGAATATGTTAGAGTAAAACACTATTTAACGTTGAGATTAGCACCAGCTTCTGTGTTCTGTTCACCGGCACAGTTTATGCCGCAAATATATGGTTTCAAGCAAAATAGTGTTTATGGGCCTTCTTATATTCATATATATATATATATATATATATATATATATATATATATATATAGAGAGTATATATATATATATATATATACATACATATATATATTATAATATTGTATATGCATATACATATATATACATATTATCATTATTATATAGATCACTATAAATGTCATTTACTACCCAATCATTTTTTTATCATTGCCTGAAGTTTTAGTATGCAACCATCAGAAATGAAAAAATATTATTATCATATATAAATATTGGAATATATGACAGCGAAAAAAAAAACTTGTATATAATTGTATACAAATTGTGCTGTAAGCAAAACAATCAAAGCAACACAGAAAATATTATCACAAAATGATGCATGAATTTAATGTCGTGGACGTAAAAAATTTTTTTCAAAATTCACCATAAATCGAAATATTGTGCTAGAGACTTCCCGTTTGTTGAAAAATTAAGCTAATTGATTGAATATTACTAGACTGTAAGTGTTTTAGCTTACAATTGCAGTTTTCGACCATTTCGGTCAAGTTAAAGTTGACCCCGAAAGTCGAATTTTTCTATTTATCGTGATTTATATGGCAATATTTCAAAACTGATAAAAGCTACAACCATGAGTTATTTTTTGTTGTATTGTACATGAAATTGCGCACATTTTCATATATAAAACTTTATGTAACGACTAATATAAAGCGGTGCAAATATTACGACAACAAGACGAAAGAATTTCTGAGATGTTAGGCGAGTTACCGCGCAGGCGTAAGGAAAATGTTTTTTTAAAATTCACCATAAATCGAAATATTGTGCTAGAGACTTCCAATTTATTGCAAAATGAAGTTAAACGATTGAATATTACTAGAATGTAAGAATTTTAGCTTACAATTGCGTTTTTACCATTTCGTCGAGTTAAAGTTGACCGAAGGTTGAAATTTTGGCAGTTATCGTGATTTATGTGAAAATATTTCAAAACTGATAAAAGCTACAACTATGAACTATTTTCTGTTGTATTCTACATGAAATTGCGCACATTTTCATATATAAAAGTTTATGTAACGACTAATGTAAAATGATGCAAACATTACGACAACATGACGAAAGAATTTCTGAGATGTTCAGCAGAGTTACCGCACGCAGACGTAAGGAAAAATTTTTTTTTTTTTTTCAGAAATTCACCATAAATAGAAATATTGTGCTAGAGACTTCCAGTTTGTTGCAAAATGAAGGTACATGATTGAATATTACTAGAATGTAAGAGTTTTAGCTTATAATTGCGTTTTTTTGACCATTTCGGTCGAGTTAAATTTGACGAGCTTGAAATTTTGGCAGTTATCATGATTTATATGAAAATATTTCAAAACTAATAAAAGCTACAACCATGAGTTATTTTCCGTTGTATTCTACATGAAACTGCGCACATTTCATATATATAAAACTTTATGTAACGACTAATATAAAACAGTGCAAACATTACAACAACGTGTGAAAAGAATTTCTACGCAGGACGAAGAAAGTTTTTTTTAAAATTCACCATAAATCGAAATATTGTGCTAGAGACTTCCAATTGGTTGCAAAATGAAGGTAAATGATTGAATATTACTAGATTGTAAGAGTTTTAGCCTAAAATTGCGTTTTTTGACCATTTCGCCGAGTCAAAGTTGACCGAAGGTTGAAATTTTGGCAGTTATTGTGGTTTATATGAAAATATTTCCAAACTGATAAAAGCTACAACCATGGGTTGTATTTTGCTAATATTGTTACATGAAATTGCACACATTTTCATATATAAAACTTTATGTAACGGCTAATATAGAACAGTGCAAAAATTACGACAAAGTGACGAAAGAATTTCTGAGATGTTTGGCTGAGTTACTGAGCGCGGACGTAAGGAAAAAGGTTTTTTTTTTTTTTTAAATTCACCATAAGTCGAAATATTGTGCTAGAGACTTCCAATTTGTTGCAAAATGAAGGTAAATGATTGAATACTACTAGAATGTAAGAGTTTTAGCTTACAATTGCGTTTTTTTATCATTTCGGTCGAGTTAAAGTTGACCGAAGGTTGAAATTTTGGCACTTATCATGATTTATATGAAAATATTTCAAAACTGATAAAAGCTACAACCATGAGTTATTGTGTGTTGTATTCTACATGAAATTGCCCACATTTTCATATATAAAACTTTATGTAACGACTAATATAAAACGGTGCAAACATTACAACAAAGTGACGAAAGAATTTGAGATGTTCGGCCAGAGTTGCCTGTGTGGACATAAGGGGAAAAGTTTTTTCAAAAATTCACCATAAATCAAAATATTGTGCTAGAGACTTCCAATTTGTTGCAAAATGAAGGTAAATGATTGAATATTACTAGAATGTAAGAGTTTTAGCTTACAAATGCGTTTTTCGACCATTTCGGTCGAGTCAAAGTTGACCGAAGGTTGAAATTTTGGCACTTATCCTGATTTATATGAAAATATTTAAAAACTGATAAAAGCTACAACCATGGGTTGTTTTTTGTTGTATTTTCCATGAAATTGTGCACATTTTCATATATAAAACTTTATGTAACGGCTAATATAAAACGGTGCAAAACTTACGACAAAATGACGAAAGAATTTCTGAAATTTTCAGCCGAGTTACCGCGGACGTAAGGAAAAAGTTTTATAAAAAATTCACCATAAATCGAAATATTGTGCTAGAGACTTCCAGTTTGTTGCAAAATGAAGGTAAATGATTGAATATTACTGGAATGTAAGAGTTTTAGCTTACAATTGCATTTTTCGACCATTTCGGTCGAGTCAAAGTTGACCGAAAGTTGAAATTTTTTGTAGTTGACGTACTTTACGTCCACTCGTCACCCAACAGACAATTTTAGTCGACTTACGATACGTCCAGTCGGCGTTTAAGGGTTAATATTAAGTTTAACAAGATTGAATAATAACAAATAATAAAAGTAATAATTCTTTCTCTCTTTCTCCTTCCACCTCTCTCTCTCTCTCTCTCTCTCTCTCTCTTTCTCTTCCCCCTCTCTCTCTCCTCTCTCTCTCTCTCTCTCTCTCTCTCTCTCTCTCTCTCTCTCTCTCTCTGAGATGAGAGAATTTAAATTTTTATGCATATGTAATATGTATGTTTTGTATGATAAATAAATGATTTACTAATTTTCAAATATTAATATGAATGTACTACACACAGCAAAATATCAATTCATTAAATTAAATATAGTGAATTAGTAAGATTTTAGTTCAATATAAATTCTTTCCCTCATCTTTCTCCGAAAGTTTTAGAGCGAGGGGAAGAGTTAACCTGACAAATATCTTGACATACTGACCACAAGGGTAGATATTGCCACTTGGTGGTCAAATAAATGTAGCCACTTGGCGGTCAAACACCATACGAAGGATACTGAAAAATCTCTCTCTCCCTCTCATCTGATCTAAATTATGTTCTTTGCATTTCATATCTCTCTCTCTCTCTCTCTCACCGAGATAGATTTTTTATGCATAGGTAACATATGTTTGTTTTGTATACCGCAGTTTTCTAGATAAACGTGATGTTAGCTTGTTATTTTTTTCATATTTTCCATGCTATAATTACAACTTTTTGCATTTCTTAGTAAATTATTACAAATTTTAAACATACATTCCCCGTCTTTTTCTCAGATTCTTCAGAGCGAGGGGGGAGCAAGTACCTGTCAATTAACTTGGCATATTGCCATACACCACGAAGGGAAAGTAATGTTGCCCACAGATGGTCAAGGATACAGAAAATCTCTCTCTCTCTTTTTCCTTCATATATCATGAATTCCAATCCTTTGATATCTGACATAAGAATGATTTCTCTCTCTCTCTCTTTCCAAAGTTATTCTCTCTTTCTTTGTAATAATATGTAAGAACAAACACCCTCGCACTCTCTCAAACACACACACCAACGGATATTCAGAATGTCAGAAATGGATAGATAGATAGATAGATAGATAGATAGATAGACAGATAGACAGATAGAAAGGGAGAGTGGCTGATAGAAAAATATACTCTCTCTGTTATTGGATGGAAGGGTTTGAAGTATGTACATATATATTTTTATGGGTAAAATGTTTAAGATGACTTTGAAATGATATCAATAATATCATTTCAAAGATTAATACAGTAATAGGATAATAGTTTAAGGTATATTTGAGGTAAGATGCTAGTTTAAGGTATACATTTGGTGTCTGACCTTTCAAGATAGGCAGTTATAAGCATTTTTTGAGGGGGTGTTAACTATTCGTAGATTTTAACTATTCAAGGGGGGTTGTGGTACGCATCCCCGTGAATACGGGGGGTTTACTGTACATGTGTGTGTGTGTGTGTGTGTGTGTGTGTGTATATATATATATATATACTGTATATATATATGGAGATAATTTGTAACATCCCAATGCTTGTCGTATTCAGTGATCTCGCAAGTGGGGGTATATGTTCTTTCAGTCACTTTTGAGATTCAGCATTTGTTCATCCGGTTGGAAACCAGGGAGATTCCATCCACCCGAGTATGAAGCAAGATCAGCAATTGAACGGCTAATGGCCCAAACATGATTCACAGGGTGCTTAGATACAGCACCATGTGGCAATAATAGAGATTTCCATTATTAATTCATGGAACTATTTGGTCTGGATATAATCAGTTTCATGGGCGTGAAACAGAAATATATGTGCATATGTTTGTTACAAAATCACTAAGCTGCAAGGACTCTGGTGGAGAGTTTTTGGATTCCTTTGTGAGAATAATCATAAGTGCCTGGACGTGTGTTGGGACATGAGAGAACTGGAACTCTCTCTGCGGAATGTAAGTGTTGAACTTTAAACTTAATAACCTTTACAAGTGTTACCATTATTATTTAGTGATTGCTCTTTTTGACATTACTGAACATTTCATCTCGTGTTTTCGTGTGTTTATAAACTGGGGTCTAATGGAGATGGTTCCATTTTTCCCCAGGAATGTTTCAATGGACCCACGATTGTTTGGGGGAAGATATGCTCCTGATTAAGTGGGTACTTAAAATGGCTGATGGGAAAAATGGTCATTTTAACAAAACAAGGACAGGAATGACTTTGAAAGTTATGCGTAACAAACTTCCATCAAATGGGGGTTACCTTAGAGACACGGTGGGAGACAAGAAATAATCTCCACATAACATATGTGACTTGCAATCATTTTCCTCTTTATTTCGGGGTGATGCTCCAGGGTTTTAGTATCTTTCTTCCTTAATTCATTTTGCATGATTTGTTATCAAGCTTACTTAATAAGCTCTATTTTTGTAGTTTAGGATTTGATTTATACACCTTTAGACAGATTAGGTAAGTGAGAGAGAGAGAGAGAGAGAGAGAGAGAGAGAGAGAGAGAGAGAGAGAGAGAGAGAGAGAGAGAGAGAGAGAGAGAGAGAGAGAGAGAGAGAGAAGGGAACTTCTCTGCTACTGACGACACGATACCAACTGAACTTCAGGTAAGGCCCTATACCCCAGTGAGGGGGGGGTTAAAAGTTTTGGTGGCAGCGGAAATTAATTGCGTTACCAAGGGGGTTGAGAACCCACGCCGAAAAAGGAATGTGTGCAGGTGTTTAGTTTTTACATTTAGGTAGTTAGTTAGGAGATGTATTTTATGAGGTGTTGCCTGGAGATGCTGGTCTTCGTGGTTGCGAAAGAATAGGTTGCAAGCTTGCAAAACAGTAAGGCGCATCACAGTACCCTCAACTCAACGTTCAGTTTTGATTAGTGGGTGATTTAGAGTGGAGTGCCAATTAGAAGTCAGGTTTTATTGCAGTTTTTGATGTGATCATGTTTTTATATAATTTTAATTGAAGTGTGGTTACAATTTAGTTGGGGTGACTGTGGTCTTGCGGTAGTGCTGGGATTCGAAAGAAAGGAAAAAGTGAGGTTTTCTCTTTTCGCTTTTCATTTTAGTGTATTTTAAAATTTCTGTTATCTCTCATTTACCTTTTGTTTTTCTCTTATAGAGTTATTATATGGGTGGAATAGGTGATTTATATTGAAACTTAGTGAGGTTTTTTTTTCCCCTTATCATATTGTTTTAATGAAACAAAGGGAGTTTTTTCTTTTGGTTTTTTCCCTCTCTCTTTCTGCAATTATTTTTTTTTTCTCTTATTAAGTTCTTGTATGGATGGGTTGTGCTGGGGAATGGTGCATAGTAACACGTTTGTGCATTTGTGCTGAGTTAGGTTTTTTCCGCAAGAGACAATGGGCATCGATGTGTTGATGGGGTGGTGGGCTTGATGTCTTTTGGGGTCTTTTCATAAACATTTATCTGCATGGAGATAGACGTCCGTCTCAGGCTTGCAACTTCAGCGTTTGCTTGCAAGCGACTAGGAGGATATTAAAAGGGGAATTTTTTTTCTTCCTCCTCTTCCTTTCTATCCTTCCTTGGGGACCTTGTGTGTGGCCTTGACTTGCATATGGCCTTGCATTTTGCTGTTTAACTTGGTTACTGGTACATGCATGGAGGGAGGGATTTACTCCTGTTGGGTTTTTAGAGTATTTGTGCACTGGGGGATAATAACGTTTTGATTTTTTTCTTTGTGTGTTTTTGCTTTTGTTGTTGTTTTAGACCATATTATATGAGGGTTTAATATTTCATGCATTTGAGATCAGGCCAGGTTTGTTGGCCGATGAAAGAAACTGTGCAAGACGTGGAAAAAGCTACGCCTACAATAGGGGGAAAATCTTTATCAGACCTGGTTGATACTTCCAGTTTAGCTATAGTTAAGAAGAAAAGTCAGCAAAATGGCAGGCAGTGACAATGATAAGAAAACTTTAATCCATAAAGTCATAACTGTTGCTTCATCAATCCAGCCTTTGGGGGGGGGTAAATGGATTCTTGCATCAGCCAGTTGAAATTTTTATTGAATCTGTTCAGAACCATCTGAATTCAAAGAAAATCACAGATGAAACAGAAGTGTTTAATGAAGCTAAATGCCCTTTGTTGGCCGAGTCGCTTGAGCTTCAGACTGTCACTCGATGGGCCGGAGTTCAATTCCCGCGGCCGGCTGATGAAGAGTAGAGGAATTTATTTCTGGTGATAGAAATTCATTTCTCGCTATAATGTGGTTTGGATTCCACAATAAGCTGTAGGTCCCGTTGCTAAGTAACCAATTGGTTCTTAGCCACGTAAAATAAATCTAATCCTTCGGGCCAGCCCTAGGAGAGCTGTTAATCAGCTCAGTGGTCTGGTAAAACTAAGGTATACTTAGCTTAGCGTCTTAGCACTGGACATGGGAGATATTGGCCGTCGCTGCTCTAATTTTCAGCTTCGTAAATGTCGAACTGGGAGGACCTCAGTATATGTCGTAACTGGGAGGACCTCAATGGATTTCTCAGAACTGAGTACAGGAAGTTGAGTGTGGGGATTTAGTACGGGATATGAGAGCATTCTAAAAGATCAGGAAAGCACGGAGCTTTATGGTAGATTTTAGCTCATGATTTTTTTTATGTTGGAGGGGATCTGGTAGAGAAATTAAGAAGTTCAAGCTGGGTACACGGCAATTCTATGTATATCTTTGGAGAATTTTCAAAAGTTGTTGCATTTTTTCTGGCTCTTGAATGACATCCCTTACATAGTAGTAAGTAGTTTTGATAGTCAGATAGAACCTACATCTGTTGAGGCATTGATTTTCTCAGAGATTAGAATGCACATGTTGAAATGTCCGACAATAGATAGCATCTTTTTCAATGGCAGGCCGAAAGCCATGGCGGTAGGCCAGAGGGTCTTCCCACAGTGAGAATCTAATTTTACAGCCAGTGGTTTTTGCAGTAAATTGGAGAGTGATAGATGATTTAATTTTGCTTCTAGTAGTTTTTGTGCCAAAGTGGAAAGGGATATGAAATCTATGGATCAAACACCACAGCTTTGCTATTTTAAATGCGATAGGCTGGGGAATACTGTGCTTCTTGTCAGAGTGCAGACCATTCTTGGCAGTTTTGTCCGTCACTCAAAAGAAGCAATGTTAGGCCAATACCTCAGAATTTTAGTGATAGCCATATGAAAGCTCCTCAGGAGGGAGAACAAAGGAAGTCTAGAAATAGACAGGAATTTTGGAGGGCCGAAAAGCAAAAGGGGAAAAGGTAAACAGTTCATGTCACATAGGGCTTTTGGGAGATATACGAGAACCGAAGCCTGTAGTGGAGGGAGCCATAACTGGGTCTTGTATTTTGGTTTTTGAAGATGCAGGTGCTTCAGTTAGTTTTGTAGATTATGATTTTTATCAGTCGATGTTTTCCCAGTATCAATTAAGGCATTCAGAGGAGCAAGTGTGTGATGTACAGGCTCATAAACTGGATGTTGTAGGTGTGGCGGATATCTGTTTTTCGCTGGGGAACCAGTTAATTAGGAAATCAGTTTTGGTAGTAAGAGGTGTTAATTTGGGGAATAAGATTTTATTGGGCCATCCTGCATGCCATAGGATAGGCATTTCTATATACCCTAGTACAGGTGGTATAATTGTTGGTGAAACTATAGGTTTTATTCCATATGTAGGTGCTGAGGAACTGCATGGGAGTATGCCTGACCTAGGAGATAAGGATGAAATAAACGAAGACGATGAAGGTCTAGGAGATGACCAATCACAGGGAGAAGTTGAGCCTAATGATGAGGGGAAGATATATAAAGCCATTTTGTTGGATGATATTATTTTAGAACCAAGTATGGTTGCTATGGTGAAAGTGAAGGTGAGAGATACAAAGGTGAATAAACAGGTGTATGTGGTGAAGGTAGTGTGAAACTTAAAGGTGTGGTGAGTACAGTTTCAGTAAATAAGGTGTCAAATAATGGTGTTACATGAGTGGAATTGTTAAACTGCAATAGTTCGGTTAGGAAATATCTGAGGAATACTTATATTGTAGATTTGGAGGAACAGAGTGATGATTCTGAATCAGTGGCATTAGTAGGGGAGCGCAATGGATTTTCAAAGGCCGAAATGGAGGTTAGGAGGTAAGTTTATAGGAATCATTTAGGTGAAGCAGACTATACAGAATATACTGAGGGATTAGGTGAGGTGTTAGCTGAATATTCTAATGTTAAGCCCTAGGGGATAAACTGGATTAACATGTTTTTAGAATATAATGTACAGTTAGAGGAAGGGACAAAGCCCCTTTATGTCCTGTCATAAAGGATACCCTTTAAGATTAAGGAGCAGGTGGAGCAAGAAGTTAATCAGTGGGCGGATGAAAGTATAATTAGGCATAGCTCGTCACCGTTTAATTTCCCGTTGTTGGCGATACCCAAGAAGGATGGTTCAATCCATGTATGTGTAGATTTTAGGAAATTAAATGAGAAGACCATTCCTGATAGGTATCCAGTAGCATGTCTGCAAAATTTATTTGTGGAGATTGGAGGTAAGAATATTTATTCTTCAATTGATCTTATGCAAGGGTTTTTACAAGTGCCATTTAGTGAGAGGAGAAGAAGATTGACAGCCTTCTCCATCCCTAAGGGAAATTATGAATTTACATGAATGCCTTTTGGTTTGTCAGATAGTCCTATGACATTTACTAGGTTAGTCAATACAGTCTTGCATGGACTGTTGGGGAAACAGGTTTTTGTCTATATGGACGATATCTTGATTGCCACAGATTCTGCAGAAGAACATTTAGAGGTGCTTAGGGAAGTCCTTAGGAGGCTTAGAATGGCAGGTCTGAAAGTTAAACTAGCCAAGTGTAATTTCTTGAGGAACCAGATTGTATATTTAGGGCATGTCATTTTGGAAGAAGGTGTTCAAGTAAACGATGACAAAGTCAGGGCCATCGTAGATTTTCCTACACCCAAGACATAGAAACAGATCTGCTTGTTCATGGACATGGCGGGATTTTTCCGTCGGTCTGTGAAAAGGTTTTCTATGTTGTCGGCACCTTTGACAGATGTCTTGAGGGATGATGTACAGTCTTGAGGGATGATGTACAGTCTTCATGGGAAGAGGCTCAGCAAGCAGCCTTTCAGAAAATCGAAGATGCTTTAATGAGTCCTCCAGTTCTAAAATTTCTGGATTTTACATTACCTTTCACATTAGTGACAGATGCCAGTCAGGAGAGGGTAGGTGCTTGCTTAATGGAGAAGTTTGAGGGTAAATTCCACCCTATTGCCTTCTTTAGTAGAAAATTTAAAACACGGAGGAGTTGTGAAAGGTTAATGGCCGCAGTTGACAAAGAGGCATTTGCCTTGGTGTCTAGTTTGGTTCATTTCAAGATGTTGTTAATGGGGAATAATGTGGAAGTTCTCACTGATCATAAGCCGTTGTTGGATCTGTTTAATAAGCCAGATCTTTCTCCTAAGAGGGCTAGGTGGTTTTTGACAATTAGGGATACTGATGCTATGCTGAAGTATATTGAGGGCAAACATAATGTGGTAGCAGATGCTCTTAGTAGGCATTCTGTGGACACGGAGGGTGACCGTATGTGTGTACTGTAACGGGTGAGTGTACATAGTTTACTGGAGGAGAAACAAGACGAAGATGATGTTTTAGCAGACTGACAAAGCTGTGCCATGACATGTCGCCTTCAGTTTTTCTGGAGGGGTTCAAAACTTGGATGGAGCATGCATGGTGGTCCCTACGCAAGTAGTTGACTTGCATAAGAGGATCTACAACTCAACAGCGAGGATCTTTATGCAGCATGTACATAATCAGTACGGGGTTGTAGAATTATGGGCCATGATGGAGATTACAACGCTGCCAGCGTTATAATGCATGGAGTACATGGGCTGTGCTCAACTATTACTGGAGAACAAATTAGTGCTCCTATGTGCCCTTGGTGTTTGATTTATAATTATTACAATTATTATGGTAGTGGCTATTAATCACGAGTCTGTGCCATAGAAGAGAATACGTGTGGCCTGTGTCGGGGGTCACGGGATGGTGATGGACCAAGCTCCTATTAAGTATGTGGAGATAATTTGTAACATACCACTGCTTGTATTCAGTGGCCTCGCAAGTGGGGGTATGTGTTTGCTTATTCACCGCCTTGAGTTCAGTCACTTTTGAGATTCAGCATTTGTTCATCTGGTTGGAAACCAGGGAGATTCCATCCACCTGAGTACAAAGCAAGATCAGCAATTGAGAGGCCGATGGCCCAAACATGATTCCCAAGGCATTTAGATACAGCACCACATGGCAACAATGGAGACTTCCATTATTAACCCTTATGAGACAGGTTAAATATATATTTCAAACACACCCCCAGACCGGGCAAACTTTAAGGTTGGCCAATTTAAGAAAAATCACATCAATGAAAAGAGGAAAATATGCAAATGCACATGGTGTAAAAAAAAAAATTCTAAAAATTTTTCCCTACTTTCCACGGAAAGTTGAAAGTGACCATATACAAACCCTGTGTGGGGCCTCTTTTGCAAGATACTCAGTTGTCAGTAAAATTTCCCTTGTTACCTTACTTGTACAGATTAGTAAAAGCTCACAAAGAAAATAATCCCATGCGGCCTATTATCGGCACTGTTGGCTCAATATCATATAAACTTTCAAAACATATTACAGAGTTCTTTGCCCCCATTACTTGGATCTATCTGATTCTCACATACTGCATATAATTCACTAGATTTACTTGATAATTTAAACAAAATCACTTTTTGTCCCACTGATAGATTTGTTGGTTTTGATGTTTGTTCTCTTTTTATTAAAGTCCCTATAGATTCTATTTTAGAGTATCTTAGTAATGAACTAATCCATCATGAATTACCTCTACCTGTAAGCCATATTATTTCACTCACTAGGTTGTGCATTTGTGATTGTAAGTTTATAATCAATGATAAATTCTACCAACAAATATTTGGTATGGCAATGGGCAGCCCTTTATCCCCACTCCTCTCAAACTTGTATATGGAATTTTTTTTTTAAATGATATTTACCTAATATATTTACAGTATACTCTTTTAAAGTGGTACAGAGATGTTGTCAATACTTTAGCTGTTTTGCCTGCTGGTACTGATGTAAATGATTTACTCAATAATTTGAATAACCAGGTACCATACATTAAATTTACTTTAGAGCCATCCATTAAATTTACTTTAGAATTAGAAAAAGACAATTGCTTCCCTTTCTTAGATGCTTTAATACACAAGGAACCACTTCAATGCAAATTCAGCATTTATAGGGAACCAACCAACAACTTATGTCCATTTCTATTCTGCCCACCATCTTAATATCAATTTTTTCTTCTATGTTTTTACATGCATTGCACATTGTCAGTCCCCAGTATTTGGATCAAGAAATTGAATACATAAGAAAAATAGGGACAGGTTAATGTTACCCTTCACGTATACTACAAGAGATCAGTGGTTTTCAACCTGTGGACCATGGGCAGTTCTAAGGGGGGCCATGCCCCAGACATCTTCAAAATAGTATTTAAAAAATGAAAAATCATTTACAGTAAATGCAGGCAATTGCTTTCTTTCATATATGAAAAAGTGTAATTTGAGTTTTGGTTAAAATGCACAAAATTTATTTACTGTAAATGCAGGCCAGTGCTTAATTTCATAAGTGAAAAATTATAATTTGAGTTTTCATTGCAATGCATGTGATCTATTTACAGTAAATGCAGGCCAGTGCTTTCTTTCATAAATGAAAATGTATAACAAAGTGTTCTGAAAAATAATTCCATACATGAAAATGTAAAATTAAAAAAGTGTTCTGAAAATGCTTTATAATAATTCTATTATCATTATTACACAATTCAGAAAGGCAGTGGGCCATGAGTATTTAGAGATGCCACCTTCATTACATACCAGGTCTGTGCCATCTTCATTACACACCAGCTCTGTGCAAGATCAATGTCCCCAGTCCCATGCCTTTTCATCAAGGGAAAGTGAGTGGGTTTAAGGACTCACAGAGGCTACCAAAAATAAGTTTTTCCTACATCAAAATTTGTTTGTCCTCAAAGGAACTTACAAAAGAAATTGACAGGTGACAAAATGGCTTAGCTCCTAATAAATAAATCCCAACAACCCACATTAATTTTTGGTCCAAGGTATAGTCACAGGTTATTAACCATCTTCTTTATTCTGGATATCCATAAGCTTTGGCAATAAAGAACAGGAAACAACACATGAACCACCAATATATGTATTATTCTTTGTGGTTCAAAGGTGGTTTACCTAATTATGTTGAGTCTGGGTATGGGATTATTGTGCCCTCCCCAGCAATATCTCAGCATGACCATCACTCTCATGGTAATAGTGTGTTTCAGAAATTCTTTATTCAATGTAAAGTCACAGGTTATCAACAGTTTTCTTTATTCCAGATACCCACTCGGGTCTGGCAATGAAGAACTGGATACACACAAACCTATAAATGTATTATCTATTGTGGTTCTACAGTGACTTGCCTAATTATGACAGGTCTAGCTGCAGCGTTACTGCACCTTCACCACTTCAGGAGTACTGTCTCTAATAACCACTCTGTACACTCAAAGACTTCTTTGAAGTAAACATTTCCAAAGAAAGTTAACGATGTATAGGCCTTTTGGATGTCATGCGACTTAAGAAAGAAGTGAGGGCCTGCCTTTTTAACAAGAGCCACTAAAATAATTCTGAGCCCATGTAGAGAGAGTGTTTTACTTGTGTTCAGGTGTAGGAAAAATAAGACCATGTGGGATGTTTGCAGTGACATCTAGGTAAAACTTAAGTGCTTGAACCAGGCATAATATTTTATATGAAATATTGAGTCCTTTATCAGAAAAGGAGATTTTCCCCTTAAAGAGGTCCTCATTCTTGGCCAGTAATGATAGGCCAGGAGACATCAGCAAATGACAACTAAGTATATGAGTGGTGAAATGTTGTCTTTGTCTAAAAGAGCCCAGTATGCTAATCTGAACTCCATATGCCAGATCAGTCAAGAAGACTACCTTTTGAAGCATATGAGTTGTAGTTTTATTGGGCCCAAGAATTGTGGGGATGACAGGAGTCTAAGAACCTTATTCAGGAACCAGGTAATGGGAAACCTTACAGGAGCTGACCTTTGCAGTATAAAAGACTGGAAAATGGAATAAATTTCTAGATTAGAATATACTCCACAACAATAAGGCAAGGGCTCTGCCAATAATGCCTTGTATACCATGATTGTTGGAAATAGGAAGGTGGTCGACCTCAAAAGATAATCAAATGTAAAACTGTTTTAACAGATTTCAATTGTGCTCTCAGTGTGGAGGTAATCTAACCACATTTTCCATATGGACTGGTATGTAGGACAGATGAAGTTTGTAGTTTTTGCACTTGGTAACTAGCAATATTATTAAGCAAATAATCTTCACAGTAGACTAGATTTAAAATTCCAAGTGAATGTCACAGCTCAGAAAAGAGATGAGTAGATGGCTTCCACTACTGTCTTGGACAGAACAACGGACAGTAATGGAATCTATTTTTTTGCTTCTTGTTTAAGAAATAAGGAACAATGACTGTTTGGCTAATTAAAGGGCTACTAGGCAAGTGGTTCTGTTAAAGGCTAGTAGACTGTTGAAGCTTTTACAATCTGGGACAATGAAGGAAAAAGGTATATCATCCTCCATTTGTTCCAGTCTTGTAGGAATGCATCTCTTGCTATTGCCTGAATGTCCAAGTTCAGAGACACATACACTGGAAGTCGATGGTTCTCTCATGTGGCAAACTGGTCTACTTCCAGACTGCAGAAGCATGTTAGCAATTACTGACTTGACAGGAGCTCAGCATGGGTCTAACCTCTTTATATAAGATGCTGCAGTCATATTGTCTAGGATGAACAAAATATGAGTCCCTTTTGGAGGTTTCAATTTTCTGAAATGGAAAGACAGACAATAACCCCAGGAAGCTGGTATGACACTCCCTCTGAGCAGGTGACCATCTTCCCCCTAAATGGCAATCCTCCCAATGGCATCCTGAACCTATAAAGGGGGCATCCATATGTATTATCACTCATAGGAATGGTGGAGTCAGGTTGGCCTGTTTGCAAGAGACCCCTTCTAGGTCTACGGACATAGTATCTTCCCAATCTCTGGTGAAAGTGATCACAAAGTCTTTCCTGGCATGTGAGAGCCAGACTCCATTAAATCCTAAGTCACAATCTCAGGATTAGACCTAACGTAAACCCAAACTGTAACAGGTACAGACTTTGTTCCACTTGTTGTCTGGAAAAGCTGGGCTGCGCAAGGAATCTTCTAGGTCCTTCCTTATTCTAGTTTGAGTGCTTTGGGATGAGACAGCTGGCCACAAAAAGTAGCCCAACAGAGTCCTCACCTCAGAAAAAGTCTGCTGGATGTTAAGGTAGGTCTTGTTCCTATTAAGAAATCTTTTGACTGGAGTCTGTCAACTATCACTTTCAGGTTTCATCGGCACTCTTCTCTGCTGGCTCCACAGAATTGCCAATCATCTAAGTAGGCCACCAGTTAAAATCCTTCACTCCTGAGCTCCCAAAAAATAGGTACAGTATATATAAAAATTTATGCAAACAATGTTTGCTCAAACTTTACAGGTCAAGGATCACCCTTCATTCAGAGGAATGCTTCTGGGGGATGCTGGAGAGTGGTGGCAAATAAAGCTTTTTCTCTATGGCCCCCTTTTAAAAGGGGGGTCTGGTTTTTGGAAAAAACTACTTTAGAGATGGGGGAGGGTGAGACCATCTCTACCCTCGTCCCCTGAAAATTATACTGTCCCCCCAAAACCCAGGTGAAGACTTCCACTACGTGTTATGCATAGTGCAGAAGACAACCCCAACCATGCAAGTCCTATGTGGCTCCACCTCTTCCTTTCCTTGTAATATGCAGTCCAAAGGATTGATTTTTCTTTCCCCAGGTAGGAGTGTCTTGTCCACTTTGAAATGAGTGCTGCTGCTGCTGCTATTGCTATCCTTTCTTCTGTTGTCGGAGGAAACTCTCAAGGGTATTGTTTCCCAGATTTCCCTTTTCAAGAACAGTATACATTGTGTAATTCTATTGTCAGGCTCATTCAATGAGTTGTGCAACAACAGACTCTTCAAAAAGGGTCCCAACAGATAGGGGAAGAGAGCAATAGGGAGGTTACACTAGGGGGCAAAATGTTGGAGTCCACCAATGCTTCCTTTCAAGCCTTAATGCAACACTCCAGAAAGTTGTAGATTGCTCCCAATAGGGTCCACATAAGTGTTTCACTACCGCAGTGAACATTGTTCTGGAATACACTGGAAGTTCTTTAATTAGGAGATGCCTAGCATAAAATTTAGCCATGGCTGTCTTGAGATTTTTCTCGTAGGGGTGCCAAATTGCTGAGTAGCCATGTCCAATGGGAGCTTTTTCCTCTCATAAGGAAGGACAAAAGCTGCTCAGTCCTTTGTAACACTATCAGATACTGAGATGGAGGACACCAATGGCTTTATTTCTGCCATAAGCTCTTGTTTTCCAGTTATCACAAAATTCTGAAATTCTGTCTTCACAATTGATTGTTTTAAAAGTGAAGAGACAGAAGGTTGATGCCTCCCAGATAGGTTATTGGTTCTGTAAAATTGTTGTTGTACTATATTTTCCATTAAACTGGAGAAAGGTTGCTTCTATGGCTTTCATTAATATGACTGCACATCTATTTGGCTTTCATTGCTATATTATTAGGCAGGATTATCATCTCCTTCAGCAGTCTCTGAATTCCTACTGGAGAGACCATGCACCATTCAGTATTGGGAAAGGTCACTCTGTCCTGAAATTCTATATGCTAAACCTCAATCAGTTTTCCTTTCATTAATGAGGTATTTTCCATCTGGTGAAAGGATGCAAATTGAGATGTCTCGCCAAGGGTATCGGTATCATTCTCAGGGGCAGATACTGGTGCCTGTACTACATTCTGATTTGAGGTTTTATTGTTCAATCTGGTTTCAAAACTCTTACATTCTAGTAACATTCAATCATTTACCTTCATTTTGCAACAAACGAGAGGTCTCTAGCACAATATTTCAATTTATGGTGAATTTTTGAAAAAAAATTTTTCATTCCCTCCGTGTGCGGTGACTGCTGAAAATCTTAGCATTTCTTGAGTCACCTTGTTGTACTTTTCGTGTCATTTTATATTAGGCGTTACATAAAGTGTTATGCATCAAAATATGCAAAATTTCATGTAGAATACAACAAAAAATAACTCATGGTTGTAACTTTTATCAGTTTGAAATATTTTCATATAAATCACGATAAGTGACAAAATTTAAACCTTCGGTCAACTTTGACTCGACCGAAATGGTCGAAAAACGCAATTGTAAGCAAAAACTCTTACATTCTAGTAACATTCAATCATTTACCTTCATTTTGCAACAAATTGGAAGTCTCTAGCACAATATTTTGATTTATGGTGAATTTTTTAAAAAACTTTTTCCTTACGTCCGTGCGCGGGAACTCTGCTGAAAATCTCAGCATTTCTTGAGTCACCTTGTCGTAATTTTCGCGCCATTTTATATTGGGCATTACATAAAGTGTTATACATGAAAATGTGCGCAATTGCATGTAGAATACAACAAAAAATAACTAATGGTTGTAGCTTTTATCAGTTTTGAAATATTGCCATATAAATCACGATAAATAGAAAAAATTCTACCTTCGGTCAACTTTAACTCAACCGAAATGGTCGAAAAATGCAATTGTAAGCTAAAACACTTACAGTCTAGTAATATTCAATCAATTACCTTCATTTTGCAACAAACGGGAAGTCTCTACCACAATATTTCGATTTATGGTGAATTTTTTAATATAAAATTTTTTTAAGTCTGCTCGTTACGAATTCATGCATCATTTTGTGATAATATTTTCTCTGTGTTGCTTTGATCGTTTTACAATTTGTTATATACCAAAATCATCGCAATTTAGTGTACAATACAACGAAAAAAAATAACTCATTAGCTTTGACCGTTTTGCTCACAGCGCAATTTGTATACAATTATATATGAAATTTTCTTTTGTGCTGTCATATATTCCAATATTTATATATGATAATGATATTTTTTTTCATTTCTGATGGTTGCATACTAAACTTCAGCCAATGACAAAAAAGGAGCCAAAAATGAACTCTTAATCTTAAAAACTGTGTGTGCTGTGAGTTTTTGAAAAAAAAAAAAAAAAAAACTTTTTTTCCGATTCGGCGTTCACTCCCGAACTTCACCTGCATACGGGAGATGCTTTTGTAAACAGAGGCTCGGCGTTTAAGGGTTAATATCATAACAATGCTATAGTAAAACTAAGGCAATGGAGGAGCTGGATTGGGACCGGTTCCATTTTCAAATCTACAGCATTTACATATGTATTACCAAACTCACCTTTAATAAAATACATTTTATTAGAGTGTCTACTAGCCATGGATATCAGCACTTTCCAGGAACGAACTGTGGGGATCACGATGCCTGACAACTGATACACATATGCAGTAGATGCCAGGGCTACGAAACAAGCAGACGCATCTTCCAAAGTCACACCCTAAAAGAATTTTAAATTTTTCTTAACACAAATCTCAAAAATCATACATGCTTAGTAATGTTAACTTGTGATTAAACTATTAACTCTTGAAACAAAAGTGACAATAAACATGAATTTGAACATTTACACCTTTCAAGTACAGAGGAAAAGCTTCTGATTAATAGAAGGTCTGCCTGTGGGATCTGATTTCAATAAAATGTTAACACTGAAATACAATAATTACAAGAGACTGACAGTTAGGTGGATAGACACAGGGAATAGGCTGAAAATTAAAGGCCAGAGAGTTATAACTAATACAACCTTACTTCAACAACAAATGAACGTAGTAAGGGACCATGGCATCCCAAATACCTGCAGGAATAAGAAGAACTAATATTCATTAAGTAAGTTGCCTAAGAGGCATCATCATTTCCTTCCAGAACATCCTACTCATATTTTATCAGACCATCAATCATTAGATAAACATACTGGTTAGAAATACTGAGAATATAACATTGTAGGTTTCAATAACTAGACTTACTTACATAATGTTTTATCCTCATTAAAGACTGTGACTGTTCATGGTGTTCAATAAACAGGTTTTGACCAACCAATTACAAAGAATTCTCTTATAGTTAGTCTTGGCCAGAATAGTGCTGCTGGCACAGTGATAGAATACAAAGGACTCAGGACAGGAGGGCCCTAACTTCTGTCCAAGACGACTGCCTCAGTTTTCCATTCATCCTACTTGCACAGTGCGTATGTCGGCTATCTTCCTCATTACATGCCATGTCTGTGCAAGATAAATGTTCACCCTAGTCCCAAGCCTTTTCATCAGGGAAAGGTGGGTGAGTTTGAGGACTCACAAAAACTACCAAAAACAGGTTTTACCAAAAACAGGTTTTTTCTAAGTCAAAACCTGTTTTTTGATAGCGTAGCCGCTGATTGTCCTCAAAGGAGCTTACAAAAGACACTGACAGGTGACGAAATGCTTAACTCTTAATAAATAAATCCCAACATCCCAGATTAATTTTTGGTACAATGTAGAGTCACAGGTTATTAACCATTTTCTTTATTCCGGATACACATTACAGTTTGGCTATAAAGAACAATAAACAACAGAAGAACCTATAGGCTATAGTCTTTGTGGTTCTAAGGTGACTCACCTAATTAGGTCTGGTCTATCAGCAGGATTATTGCAGCTTCCATTGCAATATCTCAACATGACTACCACTCTAATGGCAATAGTGTTTCAGGAATTTTTGATCCAAGGTAAAGTCACAGGTTATCAACCATTTTTTATTCTGGATATCCATTCGGGTCTGACAATAGAGAACAGGAAACACAAACATATTGTCTACATGTATTATCCTCTGTGGTTATATGGTCATTTCCCTAATTATGTCATTCTGGCTGCAGGTTTATTTCACCTTAACCAGTTCAGGAATACTGTCTCTAATAACCACTCCAAACACTCTGAGGCTTCTCTGAAGGAAACGTTTCCAAAGAAAATCCACTATGTACTCACCTTTTGGATGTCTTGCAACTTAGGAAAGGAGGGAGGGTCTGCATTTGTAATGAGGGACACTAAAATAATTCTCAGCCCATGCAGAGAGAGTGCTTTGTTTGTGCTAGGGTGTAGGAGAAATAGGACCATCTGGGATGTTTGCCTTGACATCTAGGTAAACTTTGAGTGCTTGAACCAAGCAAAATATTTTATCTAAAATACTCAGTTCCCTTATCAGAAAAGGGGATTTTCCCTTTAAACAGTCCTCATTCTTGGCCAGGAGACAATGGTAAATGGCAACTAAAAGTACGAATGGTAAATACTGTCCCTGTCTAAGTGACCCCAGTATGATAATCTGAGCTCGATGCCAAAGCATTCAAGAAGACTGCCATGTGGAGCATATGAGTTGTAAATGTACTGGGCCCACTGAATTGAATGGATGACAGGAGTCTAGGAACCTTATACAGGGACCAGGTAATGGGAACCTTTCAGGAGTTGATCTTTGTGGAGCAAAAGACTGGGGAAGGGAATTAACAATTTCTATATTAGAATCAATTCCAAAATCATAAAGCAAGGGTTCCGAAATTTCTACCTCCTATGCCATGACTGTTGTAATAGCAAGGCACTTTACCTCAAAAGATATATAATAAAACATAAAACTGTTTCAACAGATTTCAACTGGGCTCTCAGTGGGGAGGTAATCTAACCACATACAGTATTCCATATGGACTGACATGTCTGACAAAAGTCTGTAGTTTTTGCAATACAGTAAACCCCCCGTATTCGCAGGGGATGTGTACCACACACCGCCCCCCAGTGAATGGCTAAAACAAGCGAATACTTAAAACCCTTCTAAAAACACTTAGAACTACCTATTTTGATAGTTCAAACACACACAAAACAAACTAAAAATGCTTATAAGGTATTATCCTACTTACAATGGGGTTAGTTCCAAAAAAAACCCATCATTTGTTGGAAAAAATATAAGAAATACCAAACCGTATCTCGAACATAGCCTAGCCTACACTAGGTTATTCGGTACCACGTACTGTATACATATATGGTAGCCTAGCCTACACTATAAAATATACTCTTTACATACATGGTATAGTAATGATTAATATCAGCTAATTCTGGAGGTTCATGCAAAGTGACTTATGATAATTCAATACAAAGAGAAATTGAATAACAAACAAGAATTAGCTTAGCCTACACTATGGTATATTGTATACATACATGGTAGCGTAGCCTACATCATACTGTACTCTATAATTGCATATCGTATTATACAAACATCAACATAACGAATATGCATCTTTTCCATGGATCTTTTAAAATGTTATGCCTTAATTCACTGTATCCAATAATATTGTAAATATTCTTATATTGCTTTTGTATTAAAAATTGTGTTCATAGCGATCAGTGTTTTGGTTTTGAAATGTTTACGCGGTGTTTATTTCACTGCATTTAACTCAGTTCAGAGCATTTTCTTGCTTCTAGTTAGCATAAATGAATCTCTAGAGTCTAGATTCTTTATTTATAAGAGGCAAGGTTATTTTTCGTTATATGAAGTGTTTTTAAGTCAAAATATAACTAAAATATGTCTTGTTGTGAAATTAATTTATCTATTATTTTCATTACGAGATGATGATTGACAAAGGCCATTTGGGGGGGGTTTATTTTGTGTAAAAAAAATTCAAGATTCCGTTCGCTATTTTCACTTGATTTCATCATAATATGAGCTTTATGTATTTAACGTTTATTGGCATAAAAATAACAGTAATGTGTTCTTTCATGCCCAGTAGTTTTGATTAAAATACTCTCTCTCCAATTTTAATTACAATCGAGTTTCATCCATGTTGCCGATGCACAATAATTTACGGTATATTCATTAGCAGCTTGAACATTGTTTTCTCAGCTTCAGCTACAACTTGCAGCTTAAATTTAACAGTATATTTCCTTGACAATCTTTTATCCTCACCGAATAAGGGTATAATGCAAAAATATATCAGTCCTATTCTACTTAACGTCATTTGTGCCATAAACTACGGTAATTGTTTATTACCTTACGATGTTGTTATCCGATTCGGTTATAAGCAAAACAACAGTTTTTTGGTCGGTTGTTTATGGCTGTACACATTTACGCAAGAGTATAACGTTACTAACAATACTTTTATCATTCTCTTTTACTTTTTTAACTAGAAGATGGGATAAAGAGATGGAGGAAAAATTCTCTATTGTAATTTGGTCTCTCTCACTGCCTGATTATGCTGCTGCCTGTGCCAGCGCGAAATTTAAAAATATTTTATAAACAATATTGTCGCATCGGTATTAATTGCTTACCCCATTGCAAAATCGAACTATCTTAAGGTGAATTATCATAACTCAAGCATTACCTGAGTATTTTATTAGTTTTATCACAAAAAGTGCATTTAGTCATGAAAATGAGATGAAAATACAGTATTTAAGTGAATATTTCTCAGTGAAAAATACCGCGAATGGGAGAATTTTCCGCAAATAAAGGGTAGATATGTTCCAAAGAGAAATCCGTGAATAAATGAGTCTGTGAATCGTGAGAACGCGAACACAGAGGGTTTACTGTATGTACCTAGCAATGTTAGGTAAATAATCTCCATGGTACACTAGATTTTTAAAAATTCCACATATGAAGGTCACAGCTTAGAAAGGAGGATGTGTATACTTCTCCTTCTATCTGGGATAGAATGGTGAATGGTAATGGAATCTATTTTCTCGTCCATTGTTGAAGAAAAAAAAAGGATTCAATGATTGTTTGGCTAATTCGGGGCACTAGGTAAGCAGTTTTGTTGAAAACTTTCAAAATCTTGGCAACGGAGGAAAAGGGTATATTGTCCTCCATACTTACCAGTCTTGTAGGAATGCATCTCTTGCTTTAGCCTGAATGTCCTGGTTCAGATACGCACACCGGAACTTGATGGTTTTTGCATGTAGTAAACAGGTCCACTTCTAGATGTCTAAGCATGTTACCATTACTGACTTGAGAATAATTACCAACATGCTTCCATATTCAGAGGGGCTGAGAGTGAGCCCGACTCCTTGATATAAGACGCTGCAGTCATACTGTCTAGGACCAGTAAAATGTGGGTCCCTTTTGGAGGTTTTAATTTTGAGATGGAAAAACTGCCAACAGCTGCAGGAAGCTGATATGACACCCCTTCATAACAGGTAGCCACCTTCTTACTATCTGACAATCCTTCCAATGGCCTCCCCAACCTGTCAAGGATGCATCTGTATGTATTATCACTCATATGGACGATGGAGTAAGGTTGCCTGTTTACCAGAGACCCCTTCTAGCTCTACGGATAGAGTATCTTCCAAATCTCAGATGAAGGCAATCACAAAGCCTTTTCCTGGCATGTGAGAGCCAGACTCTATTGACATCCTACAGTCACAATCTCAGGATTAGATTTACCACAGATGCAAACTGTAACAGGCTCAGACTTTGCTCCAATTGTTGTCTGGAAAAGCTGGGCTGTGCAAGGAATCTACTCAGGTCCTTTCTTATTCTGGTTTAAGTGCTGCTGGAAAGACAGCTGGCTGCAAAGACTATCCCAGCAAATTTCTTACCTCAGAAAACATCTGCTGGATGAAAGACTGGACTTTTTCCTATTTATTAGGAAACCTTTTGACTAGAGTCTCTCGATCACCACTCTCAAATTTCATCAGCGCTCTTCTCTGGTGGCTCCCCAGATTAGCCAATCAGATATCTAGGTAGGCCGCCAGTTAAATTCCTTCTTTCTTAAGCTCCAATTAAATATGTACAATACATAGAAAAGTTTATGCAAACAATGTCTGACAAATCTAGGATTACCTTTCGTTTGAAGGAATCCTTCTTAGGGATGCTGATGAGTGGTGGCAAATGGCTCCCTTTTAAAAAGGGTCTGATTTTTTGGAGAGAAAAAAAAAAAAAAAAAAAACTCCTTTAGGGGAGGGGGAGGGTGAGACCATCTCTACCCTAGCCCAATGAAAATTATATTATGTCCCCAAAGGGAGGACTTCCACTGAATGTGATGCAGTAGAAGACAACCCATGCCATGCAATTCCTATTGGGGCTCCACCTATTCCCATGCCTTTAAAATGCAATCCAGGAATAGGTTTTCCTTTTCCCTGGTAGGAGCATCTTGTCCGCTTCAAAATGGGTGCTGCTGCTACTGTTGTCCTTTCTTCTATTGTTGGAGGGATCATTGAGTAGTGACTGGAGGTTTGTATGGCTCTGATTCATACAGAGATTTCTTAGGCTTAGGGAGAGGAAATTCTCAAGAGTATTATTTCCCAGATTCCCCTTTTTCAAGAATAGCATATATTGTGCAATTCTGTTGTCGGGCTCATTCAATGAGTTGTACGACAACAGACTCTTCAAACCGATCCCAACAGAAGTGGGACGAATGTAATGGGAAGGTTACAGCTGGGTAGCTATGTCCAATGGGAGCTTATTCCTCTCTCAAGGGAGAAGTGTTGTCCATTTATTTGTAGAACTATCAGGTACTGGGATGGCAGAAACAAATAGTTTTATTTCTGTCATTAACTCTTGTTTCCCAATCATCACCAAATTCTGAAATTCTATCTTCACATGAATGTTTCAAAAGTGAAAAGACAGAAGGCTGGTACTTCCTTCAGAGGTTACTGGCTCTCTAAAATTGTTGTTGCACTATATTTTCCATTATACTGGAGAAATGTTGCTTTTATGGCTTTCACTGCCATATTAATAGGCAGGATACCCATCTCCTTTGACAGTTTCTGAATTCCTATTTAAGAGGGACCACTTCTTATCGTTACCAGTCAGCGCTCTGGGAGTGAGTAGGCTGTCTCTTATTACCCTTCTGATTTCAGCAAGAATCTAGACAACTGATTAAGCTTCTTTTTGGGCTTGGTTTTTCATCACCCTATTCCCATGACCTATGTTTTTGGTGAGAAAACCAATCTCTGCCTAGGCACTGTGGAACTTCTCTATCCTCTAGTTTTACAGATGAGATATTTTTACATCACACCCAATTCTATATTCAGGACAGACATGAACTCCTCTTGGGAATCATGGACAGCATCTCTGATATGCAGCAAGGTCATCCTTGATACTGTTCATTTCTTCCCGGAATGATGAAAGTACAGCAAGTGGATTTCCGTATCAGGGAAGCCTGCATGAACTGATTGAGCCAAGGCAGTTGTATCATCATTGCCAGGCAATGTAGAAGGACAAAATAAATCACTACTCCCTAAAAGGTACAGAGTCCAGAAGAGGTTGGGTGGACCCTATCAGGGTCCCATTCAATATCTGATCGCTGCATGGGTGAGGTAAGAGTCTCATCGGAGGTATCTCTCTCATGTAAAGCAGAAGGGTATTCCCTAGAATCATAGATCTTCCAGATTCAGAAGGGAAATTTCAGTGGCTACATACACTTCACATCAGTATCAGTGACCTTCCTCCCAAGGAAAGATTCTTCGTCTTCATTGGAGGAGTTGAAGTGGGAGTTCCTAGAATCCACTGCCTTTGGAATACAGGCAGTCCCCAGTTATCGGCAATCCGGTTTTATGGCGCTTGTCTAGTGACGACGATAACTGGATTTTCAGCATCGATATGCACCGATCTCCGGTTATCCGCGCCGATATCTAGGGATCGGCGCTATTAATGCCGATTTTCGGTTATCGGCAATTTTTGGTTATCGTCATGCTGTCGGGAATGGAACCCCCGCCAATAACCGGGGACTGGCTGTATTGGCCCAAACATGGATTCTGCTTGGCGAAGGATGTTAACATACTGTTAAAGTTCTACCAGCATAATGTAGTCTTCTCCTGCACTCCTACTGCAACCTATGACTCAGGACGACAACTTAAAATAAGCTCCTTCATCATTCATACTTATTGCCAGGAGTATGTTGCATATTTCAAAAGTCCAGCAACCAACCACATTCTCCCTTATTCCTTCAGGGGCTGGCTCATGGCAGGTAGTTATGAGCCAATTCCACAGGCGAATCTGTGGGTCTTGCATAACAGCAGTCCAGTAGTGATAAAAGGAACAAGTATTAATTAAAAACTACTAGTGTTAGATACCTACATCACTGTGTAGGCACAAACACTTGAAATTAAAAAAGACTGACATGGCCACAAGTATGTGTCCATAGTATGATGTAAAGTAACATGATCAATGGGTCATATCTATGATATTGTACAGGCAGTCCCTGGTCATTGGCGTTCTGAGGGTGTGATGATAACCGAAAGTCACTGCTAATGGAAAATCTGCAATTTTCAGGGCTTTTTCAGTGACTTTTGGGGCTTATTGGCACCTAAAAGTGCTGATTTTCGGTTATCAGTGCCTCTGTTAGGTATGTATCAGCGCCAATACCCAATTATCAGTGCCGATAAGCGGAAGTTGGCGATTGTCGGCGCTAAACAAGTGCCATAAAACCAGATTGCTGTTAACCGAGCCCGCCGTTAACTGGGAACTGCCTGTGTTACAGTAACACCCCCGTGCTTGCGGTCTCACAATTCACAGACTCAACTATTCTCGGATTTCTCTATGGAACATATACAGTATACGCATTATTCGCTGAAAATCCGCCCATTCACGGTATTTTTCACTGAGAAATATTCACTAATTACCACATTTTCATCTCATTTTCACGACTAAATGCACTTTTTGTGATAAAACTATTAAAATACTCAGGTAGAGCTGGAGTTACTATATTTCACCTTATGATAATTCGATTTTCCAAGGGATAAGCAATTAACCCTTAAACGCTGACTGGACGTATTTTACGTCGACAAAAATTGTCTGTCGGATGCCAAGTGGACGTAAAATACGTCGACTACAAAAAGTTTTTTTTAAATATTCGCGGAAAAATACTTATAGGCTTCATTTGCAAAAATTTTAAATCACGCGCTTGAGGGATGCTGGGAGTTCACGGGCTATTGTTTTGTTTACAAGGATCACGCGCTAATTTCTTTTTATCCTAAAAGAAAGCATCAGCTAACTCTGCTGAAAATCTCAGAAATTCTTTAGTCACTTTGTCGTAATTTTTGCACAGTTTTCTATTTCTTTACATAAAGTTTTATATATATCCCAAAAATAAAAGAAAGCATCAGCGGTAAGTGCCAAAATTTGCTTTGATTGAAAATGGTTTAAAAATCAGCTAAAATTACATTCTAGTTATTCAATCATTTACCTTTGTAGCACAATATTTTGATTTATGGTGAATTTTTGAAAAAAACTCTTTTCTTACTCCTCTAACTCTGCTTCTCAGAAATTCTTTAGTCACTTTGTCGTAATTTTTGCACTGTTTTCTATTAGCTGTTACATAAAGTTTTATATATGAAAATGTGTGCAATTTCATGTAGAATACAACAAAAAATAACTCATGGTTGTAGCTTTCATCAATTTTGAAATTTTTATTTTAAATAGAAAAATTCTACCTTCGGTCAACTTTAACTCAACGAAATGGAAAAAATGCAATTGTAAGCTAAACCTCTTACATTCTAGTAATATTCAATCATTTAATTTGCAACAAACAAAAGTCTCTAGCACTGTCTTAAGTCCGAGCTAACTGCTGAAAACTTATGCGAACCTGGCGCCGTCTCTTGATCGCGTGTGTGTTCGCCGTCCATCGGAGTGGACAAGGCAACAAGAGCATCTTTTCTTTTCTAAAGGAAATGGTAGAAAATGCAATTGTTGTCTTGATGTAATTGCAAAACGTTCTAACATTCTAGTAACGAATTCAATTATTTACGCCTTCATTGGACAACAAACACACGAACAACAAATTGGAATCTCAGAAATTCTTTAGTCACAATTTTTATTTAGATTTATGGGGAATTTTTAGAATACAACAAAAAATAACTCTTGTTGTAGCTTTTATCAGTTTGGAAATATTTTCATATAAATCACAATAAGTGACAAAATTTAAAACCTACAGTCAACTTTGAACGAAATGGTAGAAAAATGCAATTGTGAAAATCTTACATTCTAGTAAATCAATTATTTACCTTCATTTTAGTCAACCTTGTCTGAAAATCTCAGAATTTCTTTAGTCACCTTGTCGTAATTTTCACACCATTTTCTATTAGGCGTTACATAAAGTGTTACATATGAAAATGTGCACAATTTCATGTAGAATACAACAGAAAATAATTCATGGTTGTAGCTTTTATCAGTTTTGAAATATTTTTATATAAATCACATTAATAGAAAAACTTCGACCTACGGTCAACTTTAACTCAACCGAAATGGTCGAAAACTGCAATTGTAAGCTAAAACACTTACAGTCTAGTAATATTCAATCAATTACCTTCATTTTGCAACAAACGGGAAGTCTCTACCATTTCGATTTATGGTGAATTTTTGAAAAAACTTTTTTATACGTCCATGCGTTACGAATTCATGCATCATTTTGTGATATTTTCTCTGTGTTGCTTTGATCGTTTTACAATTTGTTATATACCAAAATCATCGTAATTTAGTGTACAATACAAAGAAAAAAATAACTCAATAGCTTTAACCATTTTGCTCACAGCGCGATTTGTATACAATTATATATGAAATTTTTTTTCGCGCTGTCATATATTCCAATATTTATAAATGATAATGATATTTTTTTCATTTCTGATGGTTGCATACTAAACTTCAGGCAATGAATAAAAAGGAGCCAAAAATGGACTCTTAATCTTAAAAACTAAGCGTGCTGTGATTTTTTGAAAAAAACTTTTTTTCCGCTTCGGCGCTAACTCCCAAACGCCGCCAGCATACGGCAGACATTTTTGTAAATAAAGGCTCAGCGTTTAAGGGTTAATACCAATACGATAATATTAATCAAATATTTTTAAATTTCGCACAGGCAGCAGCATACAATCAGGCAGCAAGAGAGACCAAATTACAATAGACCAGTTTCCTTTCCTCCAACTCTTTATCCCATCTTCTAGTTAAAAAAGTAACAAAGAATGATAAAAGTATTGTTAGTTACCTTACACTGTACTCTTGCGTAAATGAGTACAGCATAAACAACCGACCAAGGAACTATTGTTTTGTTTATCACCGAATCTGATAACGACAGCCCTTTTGCTTATATTTCAACCATCGTACAGTAATACACAATTACCATAGGTTATAGTACAAATGACGTTAAGTAGAATAGGACTGATATATTTTTACATTATACCCTTATTCGGTATGGATAAAAGATCGGCAAGGAAATATACTGCTAAATTTAAGCTGTAAGTTGTAGCTGAAGCTGAGAAAACAATGTTAAAGCTGCTAATGACTATAAATTATCATGCATTGGCAACATGGATGAAGCTCGACCATAATAAAAATTGGAGAGAAAGTATTTTAATCAAAACTACTGGGCATGAAAGAAGACATTATATACTGTTATTTTTATGCCGATAAACGATAAATACGTAAAGCTCTTATTATGATGAAATCAAGTGAAAATAGCGAAAGGAATCTAGATTTTTTTTTTTACACAAAACAAACACCCCCAAATGTCCGTCATCTCTTAACGAAAAAAATAGCTAAATTAATTTCACAATGAGAATTATTTAAGTTATATTTCAACTTAAAAACACTTCGTACAGTATAACGAAAAATAACCTTGCCCCATATAAATAAAGTATCTAGAGATTCATTTATGCTAACTAGAAGCAAGAAAAGCCCTCTGAAATGAGTTAAATGCGGTGAAATAAAAACCGCGTGAACGATTTCCAAACCGAAACATTGATCGCTATGATCACAATTTTTAATACAAAAGCAATATAAGACTATATACAATATTATTGGATACAGTGAATTAAGGCATAACATTTTAAAAGATCCATGGAAAAGATGCATATTCATTATGTTGATGTTTGTATAATACAATATGTAAATATAGAGTACAGTATAATGTAGGCTATGCTACCGTATATGTTTACGATATACCACAGTGTAGGCTAAGCTAATTCTTGTCTGTTATTCAATTTCTCTTTGTATTGAATTATCATAAGTCACTCTGCATGAACCTCCACAATTAATTGATACTATTAGTTACTATACCATGTATGTATAGAGTATACTTTATAGTGTAGGGTAGGCTACCATATATATACGTGGTACCGAATACCCTAGTGTAGGCTAAGCTATATTCGAGATATGTTTTTTCCAATAAACAATGGGTTTTTTGGAACCTAACCCCATCGTAAGTAGGATAATACCTGTATATGCATTTTTTTTTTTGTGTATGTTTGAACTATCAAAATAGGCAGTTCTAAGCATTTTTAGAAGGGTTCTAAGTATTCACGTGTTCTAACTATTCGCAGGGGTGTGTGGTATGCATCCCCCGTGAATACGGGGGTTTACTGTAATGTATTAAAATATTAATTCACAATTACCGCAATAACATGCCCTAAAGGATTTACTCACAAATGCTTCTAAATTCAATTAAGACAAAACTAAATGGATACCCAAACAATGCATTTTTATACATTTCATAACTTTGATAACCTGGCCTACTACCAAGCACCATGTAATAGTTATAGGCTATGGTATTTGGTGCATAATTAAAATCATTATCAGAATTATACCAAACTTATATAAAATCAGCAAATCTCAGATTTTAAATTGTTTGGCAAAGCTCGCCATTACAAAAGATACTTTTCTATTCCCTTACAAAAATGACAAGGATCACAACAATTTTTCTTAACACCAGCAATTAAGTTAAGTATATCTTAGTTTCACCACACCACTGAGCTGATTAACAGCTCTCCTAGGGCTGGCCCGAAGGATTAGACTTATTTTTACGTGTGGCTAAGAACCAATTGGTTACCTAGCAACGGGACCTACAGCTTATTGTGGAGTCCGAACCACATTATAGTGAGAAATGAATTTCTATCACCAGAAACAAATTCCTCTTGTTCTTCACTGGCCGGTCAGAGATTCAAACTTGCGACCAATAGAGTGGTAGCTGAGAACGGAACCCGCTCACCCAGGGAGGAACTAACACCAGCAATGCCACTACTGATGGAGTAATACCCATTGGAAGTAGATCTACATGAATGTATTTCCTTGAACCCTTGAAAAGATCCCTGGTATTGAAAATAATTATGGAACTTTCTATATAAAAAATCCATTTAGTTTGATTACAAAATGGTATAAAGAATATACTGTCCAATATTATTGCATTAATGCTAACTATTACCATCAGACAAAAAAACACCAGAGCAATTACAGCATAGCCTACTGATCTACTCCTAGTTTCTCTCCTTGCAGACCTACTGGATCCCAATTTGAACAAATATAAGCCTACCCATTAAAATTTTAAGGACTAAAACTTTTCACTGGGTCTTAAAACTATGTACTGTACTTAGCTTGTGGTGTTATGATGATTGACATTCACTGTTGAACACTATTTCCAGAGAAAAACCTAAGGATTAATGAACTCTTGGACAGACCAGAGTGTAATGAGGAAGATAGCCGATAAATGTGCTGTTACATCTGTGAGAGGGGGACGTTGGGAAAACCGAGGCAGTCATTGTGGACAGGAGATAGAGCCCTCCTGTCCTGAGGCCTTTATATTCTATTGCTAGCAACAAGCACTTTTCTGGCTGAGACCAACTATAAGAGAATTCTTTGAGACTGGTTGGTCTGTCTGATGGAGCCCTGGGGGGGACCATGAGAGTGTACATCCTTTGAGGACAAACAGAAGCTGTGCTGTCAAAAATGATAGGGTGAATAGTGATCGAGTGAATGAGACTAGTCAAGAGGTAAATAATTTAAATTCTGATATCAACAGGGATGTGCATACATTAACAGAACATAATAAAGATCTTGTGTTGAGACAAGTAAAATCTTATCTAAAGAGTTTAAATACAATATTTCCAACAAAGGTAATGGCCGAACTAGAAAAGCTTGCTTTGGTAAATTTCCTTTATAATGCTAATGTTGAAAAAAAAATTGCATAGAATATCAAACTCTACAGCCAACAGCCTTGTCCTTCAGGCAAACTATCATATTCATCCCCATTTCCAGTCATGCTGGTATCAAAAACACTGGAGGCAAGCAAGCAATAATTTCTATTTGCAAAACATAAAAAAATGTAGAAGATTATGTTAAGAGATGTCAATTTAGTTTACTATTTGTCTCACAGACTTAATATACCCCCTGCAAAAATGTGGCTTATTACAAATCAGAAATGGTATCATGCTCATGCTAATCTTACTGACTCACTGCTAACATCACATATGGTCATAAGTATATTTTATGTTGATGCACTTACTTGTTCCATTTATTTTCAGCCACTTGTAGAATAAGTTTGTTGAGCATTCTGGTAATCCAAAAGAGGTAAATTCTGGTTACGGCATTCAATTCATAAATAGAGTATAGTATTTGAGAAACTCAATAGACTCTATGGTATCAAACATTCTATTCTGTCATACACACCAAGTAGTAATGGCCTTGTTGAGTCTACAAACAAAGCATGTTTGTATGTGTCAATTAACTGATTAGATACTTTCTGCAAAAGAGCTTGCATTAAATATTTCTTATAACGAGGGTTGGTGAATGTCCTTACTATCCAGTACAGTAATCCTTCAATTATCCGGATTAATAGAGCCAAGGGTCCGTCAAATAATGGAGAAATCTGAATACAGTGGACTCCTGCCTATTCACGGTTCTGGATTAGTGGCTTCACCTATTCAAGGATTTCTCTGTGTAACATATGTGCACATTATTCGTGAAAAACTTGCACATTCGCAGTATTTTTCATAGAGAAATATTCACAAACTACTGTATTTTCATATCATTTTCGTGACTAGATGCACTTTTTGTGAAAAAACTTAAAATATTCAGGTATAAGCATTTTTAGATGGTTTTTTGGTGTTTTGAACCATCAACATAGGCAGTTATAAGCATTTTTAGAGGGGTTTTATGAATTCATGGATTTGAGCTGTTTGCGGGGGTAGTGATATGCAGCCCCAGCGAATACCGGGGGTCAACTATAATGGAGAGTAAAAAAAATCTGGGGTGTTCAAGGGTAACTCTGTACCCCTCCTCACCAAACTTGTTAATACCACATAACTGTAAACACTCAGGATGCTTATAAACAACCACCATACACTTTAAACTGAAAAACTGATGCAAAAGGCAACTGTCTACCTTTCCCCCCAACATTTGTAACAAAATATACTGCAAAAATACACTTTGGAAAAAAAATAAAAAATGCAACCCTTTCTTTTTCTCTCCCTAGTAAATGACACAGTTCAGTAGACAGGTAGCCTACCTGTGTTTACCCACAGCCTACCAGGGTTTTATGACCATTAATGTATTGTATTACCATACACGAGATAAAAATGTGTTGGCTATGTGTGAACTGTACACCTAGGCTACCCCAGGTGTTATACTCATAGTATCAATTTGCAAAAGTCAAACAGTAATAGCAATAAAACTGTATCTTACTTACAAAATCCATTTATACTGTATTATTATACAGACATATCATCTTATTATGAATAAAAAAAAAATTGTCCTGCCATTTGTAATGTTTACATCCTCAGAATCAGCTGACTGAGCCTACTACCAAAAGAATTAAGAAAATAATTTTTTACTTATTACAAGAAATGAATGTATTAATGGAATAATGTTTCTTTTACTTTTGTACATAATTACAAAATGGGTATACAAAGGTAAACTAGCATATTTTATGTTAAAGTAAATTCCTTCAAAATTGCAAAACATCTCTTCTCTCTCTCTCTCTCTCTCTCTCTCTCTCTCTCTCTCTCTCTCTCTCTCTCTCTCTCTCTCTCTCTCTCTCTCTCTCTCTCTCTCTCTCATTAACATTAAAATACAAAACTAAAACTCCAGGAAGTCCACAACACCACTGAATGAGTACTACATACAGACAAACATACATACATACAGACATACATTTTGCTATGCTTGATTTACTGTACCATTTTGATTATAAGTTTAGTTGACTCTTAAGTATGATTATCAAACATATCGTAACAGTACATAAAATACTTCATCTCTAATTACAGAAAAAATATTTAAAATGTGAATTTCATATGTAGGCAAGACATAACCAAACAGGCTATAGCAAGTTCACTGACAGCATGGAATAAATGTGTGCATATGTACATAGGCACACACAACTGCGTTTACTTTTTGGTCTGTAAAACTAAAAATGAGAAAATATAGTAAAATTATAAACAAGAATACCGTAGCTTAAAATATAAATAAAGTAATGTAAGAGTGTGTGTGTGTGTGTTACTGTATTAGGCTTTAATGTAAACATACCTCAGTTCTCTCCCTCTCTCTCCCCCATATATAAGTACTGTACATATCCTTTAATGAAATATCAATTACTGTACAATAAATATAACACAAAACTAAACAAACTCCAGGAAGTTCACTTTACCAAAAAATAAGTGCGTGCATACATAGGTACCTATTGACATATTTCTGAGCTCGTCCCTGTGTCAGCCGGTGAAATTCCTATTAAGCACGAATTTCTAGGTATAGATATTGCTAAATATACCAGAGAAAAAAGCTGTCAGGAAATGCTGGGGTTACTAACCCCAGATCGAACACCTATTATGAAATAGACGTCGCTATAGATAAGGGTGAGTGATTGTTGTCACTGCCACAGGACTGCACTCTGTAGACATCCCAATGACAAAACCCCGGAACCTGAGGAGCCGATCTAACGCCCGCACTCACCTGCCCGCCAACCGACGACCCCTGCGCCATCTGTACTCATTCCATACTAGCACGTTTTTCCTTCTAGAAGGTCTTTTTCTTGTGCTGGCTTTTGACCCAATTTTCCTTGAAGTTGATCATGTCTTCAAGCAATTTCACCGTTATGAAGTTAAGTACCATCTTCTTGTGGGGTTTTATTATCAGTGAGGCTTTTATTGGCCCGTAAGTTAATATTTACAGGGTCATATATCGGACGCTCCCTGGCGTTCGCCGCCTCCGCCATGATGACCTTGAGGTACACCCTTACAGCTTGTTTCTGTAGGGGTTTCTCTCGATCGTTTACAATTTTATTCATGTTTCATAATTCCCCTTCAAGAAGTTCCTTTTGGAGGCGTTTATCTATGTCGGGCGGTTCCTGGTACCTTGATTAGCGTCATTCCTTACGGAGGCTTCCTCCCCTTATCTTGGTTCTTACAGTTAATTCATAGCTGATACCAGGCTCTCGCGCGAGTAGATTCCCTCTCCAAGGTGGTGCTTTCTTTTGTCAGTTTCTCTGATTGGTAGTGTAATGGATGACATGGATAATTCGGATTTATTGTGGTCCGGGCTTGGCGTCAGGTGCAGCCAGTTGGCTGCCTACCTCCTGCTCGCCTCGCTCGGTTAGGCTATACGCTTAGCACAAGTTCTTATATTTTTGTATATTCGATCATATTACGTGTACTTATGTAGTTATTGGTTAACTTTAGCGGTACTTATCAGAAATTGATCCTAGCCTAGCCCTCTCGCTCCAATCGGTGGGTTAGGCTATTCAGGTTAGGCTTTGGCATTGTCTTAGCTCCCATCTCTCCCGACTGTGTCGCTTGAGCGGGGGAGGGAGGGGTAGGCTGGTCGAGGGAGTTCCCGTTTGTTGTTCCATCCGCCTTACCGCCCGTTTTCGGGTTCGCTAGGGCATCTGAAGTCCCCATCCCCTCCTCCCTCTAATGAGGGAGAGAAGGAAAAATAAAACGGGGGATCTTCTTTATGCATTGCCCTTCTGCCCTATGGGTCGGTTGTTGGTTGGACTACGTTACAGGAATTTCTCTCCCTTCCACCCCTCTTCCTCTCCTCTCTCTCCTCCCTTTTACTGTCTGGGCTGTGCCTTCAGAGGAGGGTGAGAGTTTGGCGTTGCTGTAGACTAGTGCTGTTGTCCTATCCTCCCCTAGTACTTTTCAGTGAGTGTCATGAGTCTCCTGAGCGCAGGAAGTCGACACGTCTGTGTCGATGCCCGTGGGAGTTTTAGTCAGTGTATGGGGTCCCCATCCACTTGAACATAACTCTCGATTCCCCCATTCTAAGTACTGCCTCCTGACTTTGCCAGTGGTGTGTCATCTCCCCTCGTGTGGGACGTCGGTCTCTTCGATCGTCACCCGTGGGGACTAGTCGGTTCCCAATTGAGAGTCACCCACCCTCCTGGCCTCCGTTCTGGTGTCAACGGCTCGGCTAGTGTTTCGTTGGTTCGCTCTCCTCCGGTCGGGCTGAACTTCGATCACCTTCAGGGTTCAAACATTTCCTAGCTGGTTCCGCTCCCCGCCCCCGGTCCTCCCGTTGCCTTCTTACCTGTTACCACTCCGGTGGTTTTGATTTTCAGTAGGTTGGCCTTAGTCACACCTAGTTCTCTAGCTGTATAATAACTGGAGGTAATGATTTACCCCGCCCTCCCCGCTGTAACCAAGTGACGGAGGCACGGGATCTCGGAGGGGTCTGCGCCGGAGCACTTTGACTAGCAGTGTACTGTTATCCTATGTTGTTAACCATTTACTTACTACCGGACTCCGGCAGTAATTATACTTTAAGTTGATTTTACAATTAAGAGTTGCATGATCCTAAGTTAAGGTCTTACTCCGTCGAACTATCTCTGGAGTTCCTTAATTTAATGTGTGTCATGTTTTGCTCTGGTTTATCGTCCCGCCGGAATGCTCCGGCGGGTCCGGTATAAATTAATACTTGCTGCCGGACTCCGGCAGTAATTATACTTTAAGTTGATTTTACAATTAAGAGTTGCATGATCCTAGGTTGAGGTCCTGCTCCGTCGAACTATCTTCGGCGCTCCTTAATTTAGTGTGTGTCATGTTTTGCTCTGATTTATCGTCCCGCCGGAATGCTTCGGCGGGTTCGGTATAAATTAATTAGCATGTTCCATTACCTGCTGTAGTTTAAGGCCCCTATCTCCGCCGGTTCTGCTCCGGCGCGCCTTAAATTAGTGTGTTCATATACCTTCTCCCACTTACAGACAGTACGTTGTGAGGAGCCTGGGTGCACTGCTGTGCTGCACCAGCCCTATGGGCACGTTGTCTGCCGCTCCCATTCGGGCTGTGCAGTCCGGATCGACGATCTCGTGTGGCACCCGGACGGTTGTGAGGTTTGCTTCGCTCTGTACGAGCTTGTCCAGGACGAGTCGGTAAGCCTATAGTTACTGCCTTTAGTTTACCTGGTTGCCTCACTTGTTTCAAGTACGCTATGTTCTTGATATATTGCTTATATATATCCCTTCACCGAGCGCTCGGTTATTAAGTCCCTGCTCTCTTCCAGGCCGACCAAGCTTCCCGCAACGACGCCTTGGGTTCCCTTCGAGCCTGGGTGGCTGGTTTTGGCAGGAACATTCCGTCAGGGAAGCCATACGTTCTGGATGAGAATATCCGGAACCTGCTTTACCCCGGCGCCCGGATCTCAGCGGCTGTTCCATCTGCAGTCGCCGCTCCTCTCATCGAGCAGATCCGGGTAGAAACCCAGCCTCCCCAGGACGAAAACTTGTACTTGGCGGTGTCGGAGGAAGTAGCGGCCATAAACCTCGACCTGGAACCAATGAACACCGAACAGGACCAGGAGGTAGGTAGGGAGGTAAGTGAGGCAGTGGGGGCGGGCTCCCTTTTTGATTCCCCTTCATCCACCGCTTCTTTTCAGGGCTTTCAAAAATCTTCTTACTTGGAGGACAGGGTGCAATCCGCTGTCCCCAAGTTGAAGAAGTCTTGGAAGGCAAAGGGCTATAAGTCCGCGACCTCCCGTACAGCAACCCCTTTCCCTCCGGTGAAGCCACGGGATACTAGTCCGATGGCTTCCACAAACAAGGCCACTCCCTTTGCTAAGGGAGCGAGTTCGAGGGCAGTTAAGGCTAGCCCTCCTCGCCAACCTGCCTTTGACCCGGAGGAGTTTGCCGGTATGCTTCTGCAGAAGTTTACCTTGGAGGTGGATGCTAAGCTTAACAAGCTTACGGAGAGGTTGCAGAGCCAGGAGAGTATGCTCTCCGGGTTCATGCGCTCCGGTGGTTCGGCGGTACATTACCCCATTCCGGATGCCTCCGCCCTCCCTCCATTTGACAAGGGAAATCCCTGGCATTTGGCCCTTCATGCTCCCCGACATGAAGATACCCTGATGATCGAGGGTCTAGGCACACGCAGGCTTCAGGAGTTGGAATTCTTTCCTCCTGACCTGCTGGCCCCCTACCCAGGCTTCGCCAGGTTGACGGAGGAAGCTTGGGTACGGACGGATAAGGTCCCGAAGGAGACAGTTATCTTCCCAAGGGACCAGGCGCAGTCTGCATTGCTGCGCACATTTAATGAGTGGCAGGCGGAGAACACGAAGTTGACCCCCTTCAAGGGCAACTTCAAGATGTTCTCGTTGGGGGATAAAATCCCAACCCCTTGCATGACTCTTGCGACCGCCCAAGCATGCACGGAAGGTAAGCCGTCGCCTCAGCTCCGGGAGACTGATCCCACCTCTCTGATCTTCCCCGGAGAAGACAAATTCTGGAAGGATGCCCCTGCCACTTTTACATCGGGTAAGCTCAACCCAGACTGTGCATCCACCTTATTCAGTGAGCAGCTTCCCAAACTGCCAGAAGCCCTCCTGAAAGCAGAGTTTGAGGCTAGGTGTCGGCTGAGCCAATCACTGAACTCCCTGTGCCTGGCGGAATCCACGGCAGTAATGTACTCCGAGGAGCCACTCTTCCAGGTCCTGACGAAGTCTCTGTTAGCAGGATTTCAGTCGGACCTGTTTGACTTCATGGTAGCGCGGATGAACTGCCGTAAATACATCTTCGCTGACGCTACCATAAGACATGAGCCTAACAAGCTCATGAAAAGCTCCTTCTGGGGGGCTAGTATCTTCCCTGAAGGAGAGGTCAGCAGTGTCCTGGCTGAGGCAACCAGGGTTAATCAAAGTCTGCGCTCCCGCTGGGGTATTCCTGCTTTCAAAAGGAAAGCCCCCGAGTCCGCCGGGCCCCAAAACAGGCCAGGAAAGAGATACAGGAGGCACAGAAGACAACACCAACAAACCGTTGTCCAAGCTGTACCTGTCTCGTCAGTTGGCCAGCCTTCTACCTCGAAGGCCCAGCCTCAACAGTTTGTGCTGGTGCAGCCAGCTCAGCACTCCCTTGCCGCGCCTACCTTCGTGACGTCTCCTGTATATAACCCCTCCTATGAGGGCCAGGGGTCGTTTCGAGGCCTTAACAGGAGTGCAAGGGGGAGTAGAGCAAGGGCCTCCTTCAGAGGCAAGGCTGCCTTGCGATCCCTCTCCCGGGGGAGAGGAGGCCGAGGTAGAGGAGGCAAGCCTGCACCTTCCCAGTGAGACCAATCAGGTGGGCGGCAGACTTCACCTGTTCAGGGACCAGTGGACCTTCAGTCCGTGGGCCCACAGTATAGTCTCCAAAGGTTTAGGGTGGAGTTGGATCAAGGGCCCTCCCCCTCTGATCAGATTTAATCAACCGTCTTCCAAAGCTCTGCGGGACTTTGCGGCGGAATTACTCCAAAAGAGGGCCATAAAGAAAGTGAGACACCTGAAATTTCAAGGCAGGCTGTTCAGTGTTCCCAAGAAAGACTCCAGTCAACAAAGGGTAATCTTGGATCTGTCGCGTCTCAATCTTTATATACAATGCGACAAATTTCGCATGCTTAAAATCGCGCAGGTGCGGACTCTACTTCCTCGTGGAGCCGTCACCACCTCTATAGATCTTTCAGACGCATATTATCATGTCCCGATTGCGCGGAACTTCTATCCCTTCCTAGGTTTCAGACTGGGGAAACAAGCCTACTCGTTCAGGGTCATGCCATTCGGGCTCAACATAGCACCCAGAATTTTCAAGAAGCTGGCGGACACGGTAGTGCAGCAGTTATGGTCCCGGGGGATATCGCTGGCCGCATACCTGGACGATTGGAGAATTCAGGCATCCAACGCCAGGGAGTGCCAGAGAGCTACGGCCATGGTGATCGAGTTTCTGGAATCTCTAGGCTTTCAGATAAACAGGGCGAAGTCCCGCCTAACTCCGGAGGCTCGATTTCAGTGGCTGGGTATCCAGTGGGATCTGGTCTCGCACAAGCTGTCTATTCCGCCAGCCAAACGGAGAGAAATAGCCAAAGCCACCCGGCAATTCCTCAAAGGCAGGAAAGCCTCTCGCAGAACGCAAGAAAGAATCCTGGGTTCTCTTAAGTTCGCATCTGTAACAGACCTGCTCCTAAAAGCAAAACTGAAAGACATAAACAGAGTGTGGCGGAGACGAGCCAATGTCAAGCTCAGGGACAAGGTGTCTTTAATTCCTCCGGTGCTGAAGAAAAGACTCCGGCCGTGGTCCACAGTCAAGGGTCTTTCGAAGTCAGTTCCCCTTCAATTCCCTTCCCCAGCTCTAATAATCCACACAGACGCTTTGTTAAGCGGCTGGGGAGGGTACTCACCAAAAGAAAAGGTACAGGGTACATGGTCCACACTGTTCCGTCAGTTCCACATAAACATTTTGGAGGCAATGGCAGTGTTTCTAACTCTGAAAAAACTTTGCCCCACCAACCAGATTCATATCAGGCTGGTGCTGGACAGCGCAGTAGTGGTACATTGCATAAACAGAGGGGGTTCCAAATCGAGCCGGATAAACCAAGTGATGATAGCCATTTTCTCCCTGGCGGAGAAGCACGGCTGGCACCTGTCAGCTACCCATCTGGCAGGAGTCCGGAATGTCATTGCAGACTCCCTGACCAGGGCAACTCCGCTGGAGTCAGAATGGTCCCTGGATGTGGCTTCTTTCAGATGGATATGCCGTCAGGTTCCGGGCCTTCAGGTGGACTTGTTTGCCATGGAGAGCAATCACAAACTCCCTTGTTATGTTGCTCCCACCCTGGATCCTCGAGCTCACGCTACGGACGCAATGTCAGTGGACTGGAACAAATGGCAGAAAATCTATCTATTCCCGCCAATAAACCTGCTGATGAAGGTGTTGCACAAGCTCAGGTCATTCAAAGGTCAAGTGGCCCTGGTAGCTCCCAACTGGCCGAAGAGCAATTGGTTCCCTCTTCTTCTGGAGCTCAAACTACGGTGTCATCAAATACCCAAGCCACAGCTGACTCAAGTAGTGCAAACACGGACTGTGTCAGCTTCCTCAAGAATTCTGAATGCCCTGGCTTTATGGCCTTTATGAAATTCGCCGCTCAGAGAGGTGCGGATATTGATCCCGTTAATACTCTGTTTCTGGAATCAGATAAAAGAGATTCTACCCTCAGACAGTACGATTCAGCAGTTAAACAGTTAGCATCTTTTTTTGAAGGAATCTGAAGCTCAAGTCATGACCACCAATTTGGCAATATCATTCTTTAGGTCACTGTTTGAAAAAGGTCTGGCTCCGGCCACCATTACCACAGCGAAATCAGCTTTGAAAAAGGTGTTTTTGCATGGCTTCAAGATTGATTTAACAGATTCATATTTTTCATCCGTTCCCAGAGCATGCGCTCGTTTGAGACCAGCGACCCGACCCGTCCACATACGGTTTCCTGGTTTCTTAACGATGTTCTAAAATTAGCCTCAGAAACTAATAACGATCAATGTTCTTATTTGAATCTGTTAAGGAAGACGTTGTTCCTAATTAGTCTAGCTTCAGGTGCCAGAATATCAGAATTGTCTGCTCTTTCTAGAGGTGCGAATCATGTGGATTTTCTCCCGTCAGGAGAAGTTCTGCTTTCCCCAGATCAAAGGTTCTTAGCAAAAAATGAAGACCCTCAGGATAGGTGGTCCCCCTGGAAGGTTGTTCCTCTTCCACAAGACCTGTCTTTATGCCCAGTTGCTACCTTGAGGGCCTATTTTCGGAGAACTTCTCAGTGTTTGTCTGGTCCTCTTTTTATCAGGGAAAAAGGAGGAATGCTTTCTTTAAAGGCTATCAGACAACAAATTCTATACTTCATTAAGCAAGCTAATCCGGATTCAGTCCCTAAGGTTCATGATATCCGAGCAGTGGCTACCTCCACTAATTATTTTCATACTATGAATTTTGATGAGCTTAAGAAGTATAAGGGCTGGAAATCTCCATCAGTGTTCAAACACCACTATCTGAAATCACTGGAAGCTCTGAAGTTCCCTGCAGTGGCTGTAGGGAGCATTGTCCTTCCACCTTAAATTAACCTTTAATCCCTATCCTCTCACCCCCACCCGCCTGCCTCATTTCGTGAGTTCGAATCTCCGAGCGGCCAGTGAAGAACAAGAGGAATTTGTTTCTGGTGATAGAAATTCATTTCTCGCTATAATGTGGTTCGGATTCCACAATAAGCTGTAGGTCACGTTGCTAGGTAACTAATTGGTTCTTAGCCACGTAAAAATAAATCTAATCCTTCGGGCCAGCCCTAGGAGAGCTGTTAATCAGCTCAGTGGTCTGGTTAAACTAAGATATACTTTAACTTACTTGCCCTGCCATTTTCTCCTGGACCAGACATGCTTCACAGCCTGGCTCCTCATATTATGATGTACAATTTTGCGGTGTTAGTTTTTAAGTTTGTGGCATGTTATGTTTACTGTAACTTAGTTTTAAGCCAGAGGTACCTTTATAAATTTTCTGTCGTTTATTTAGTTTTAGTACCTTCCCATTATAGTATTATTTATGTACATAGTTGTTTCTCATGTCCTTTAATGTGATATTAATTGTATCCCTAGTTATAACTCAGTTTATCTGTCTATACCTTTGGTATTTAATCATGTTTTGAGGGATAATTAAAACTATTTTCAGTAATAGTGTTTTTATACATGTCCACCTAACTGTTCGCTCCTTTTAGACTTTCACCAAAGCTTAGTATGATTCTCTGTCATGATTTCACCGGCTGACACAGGGACGAGCTCAGAAAAGGGATTTTGACAAAGGAAAAATCTATTTCTGAGGGAGGCCCTGTGTCACCCGGTGACCCTCCCAGGATCTAGATTTCCCTCCCCAAGTAGGCATACCAAGCTTGTGGGGGGTGCTAGCCTGGAATGAGTACAGATGGCGCTGGGGTCGTCGGTTGGCGGGCAGGTGAGTGCGGGCGTTAGATCGGCTCCTCACGTTCCGGGGTTTTGTCATTGGGATGTCTACAGAGTGCAGTCCTGTGGCAGTGACAACAATCACTCACCCTTATCTATACCGACGTCTATTTCATAATAGATGTTCGATCTGGGGGTAGTGACCCCAGCATTTCCTGATAGCTTTTTTCTCTGGTATATTTAGCAATATCTATACCTAGAAATTCGTGCTTAATAGGAATTTCACCAGGTGACACAGGGCCTCCCTGAGAAATAGATTTTTCCTTTGTCAAAATCCCTTTTTTTTGCTTTTGTTTTATTTACTGTACCATACTTCATCATAAGTTTAGTTGACTCTATGATTACCACACACATTACAACAGTACATAAGAGAATATTTTATCACTGTTGATGTTTCATCTCAATCATCATGAAAATATTTACAATCTGAATTTCATATGCAGGCAACACAAAACCAAACAGACTGCAGCAAGTTTACCCACACCACGGTATTAGTGCATACATACACGTGTTACCTTTTTTTCTTTTTGTTTTGCTTGATTTTATGTACTGTGCTTCATTATAAGTTTAGTTGACTCTATGATTATCACACATCATAACAGCACATACACAAGAGAATATTTTATCACCGTTCATATTTCATCTCTAATCAAAGTAAAAATATTTAAAATGTGAATTTCATACATAGGCAAGAGAACACCAAACAGGCTATATCAGGTTTACCCACACCATGGAATAAGTGAATACGTACGTGTTTCCTTTTTTTTTTTTTTTGCTTTGCTCGATTAAATGTATATTTCATGGCAAGTTTAGTTGATATTAAGTATGATGATTATAACAGTACACAAGAGGATATTTTATCACTCTTGATATTTCTCTCTCTCTCTCTCTCTCTCTCTCTCCCACATGACATTTTGGTTTGAAAGAATAAGACAGGAGAAAATACAGTAAAAATATAAATGAGAATACTGTAGCATAAAATACAAATAAAAGGTGAAGGAGTGTGTGTGTGTGTGTTACTGAACTTTGACTTCGATGTAAACATACCTTGGTTTTTGCGCTCTCTCTCTCTCTCTCTCTCTCTCTCTCTCTCTCTCTCTCTCTCTCTCTCTCTCTCTCTCTCTCTCTCTCTCTCTCTCTCTATATCCTTTAACAAAATGTGAATTACTATATCATAAACAAAAACATGAAACCAAACAAGCTCTACCAAGTCTGGTCTACTTAGCCCACTTCACCCATTCAACACTGTACCTTCACCCTCTCCCGGCCATAGAAACGGCTTCCCAGCTCCACCCACCTTCCAAAACAACACCTCTGAGCCTTCCTCTATCCAGCCTTACTGCCCTTCCTCTCTGATGGTGCCAAGCCATCTGACCCTCCCACTGCTCTCATGGAAACTTCTTGAGGCCTCCCACACCCCCCTAAACCCTTTGCCAATTAGTCTGAGCCGCAGCAGTGTTACCAACATTTTCTTGAGGCCATGCAGCATTGCCAACAATTGGAGGGCAGTTTTCAAATTTTTAAAAATCTATGTATATCATACATCTTTGGGGCCTTGATCCCTGGTCTGGTGTGTCAGATAATGTTGAGTTCCTTATAATGGTGATCTGGATAACTGAGGAATTACTGTATTTAGTCAAGCATGAAAAATTGGATTTATATAATAATACATATGAATACTACACATATGTCCCTAACATGAGTAAAAGAGTATTTAAAATACCTAGTAATTCACTGCAGAGCTCATCATGAGCATAGCAGCAACTGTAATAAATATTTTAAGACTACAGAAGCAATTAAGCAAGCACAACTGCATGTCTCTGAAACAGAATAAATTACAGTTTTATTTTACAGTACCGTTCAGAGATTTTGAAGTTAAACATGATAGACTATAAGTTAAAAGCATTGGTACTGGAAATGCATTTGACAAATGTTATGTGTCAAGCACATTCTATTTGCAATGAATAAATCCCAACAACACTAAAGCAACAGATTTTTTACATAATGAGAATAATGCATGTATACAAGAACCTCGGCCAAACATGATCTCAGTGAAGAATTCTCATAAACATAGGCCATCTGATGTTATCTTATCAAAGTATGACTTAATGCACTTGTACATAAATTGTGCAGTCTTGAGATTTTGTAACAATTCTGCAAGTGAATATGATGGAAAAAGTGAAATAAACTATGCTTTTGGTTAGCTCATAACGCACATACACAAAAGCGTTATTATGCCTCCTATTGGTGATGTTTTTATGACAGATCAACTTCTGGTCATCAAGTACACCATGGATGATGTTTTATCAAAATTGGACACTATACATGAGAGCATCATTAAAACAAAGACCTGAATTAACAATCATCTTTGCACCTTTGTTTTTTTAAGGTGACTACGGCACTAGAGCGATTATACACAGCAAGAAAAATGGGAAGTCTTTTACGAGTTTATTAGGCCTTAGCAGTGCACAAGAGTTTGAAGATTTAGAACAAGATTTCAAGTGCACTTTCTAATGAACATATTATCATAGGTTACTCTACCATACTCCTGTTGCAGGTCACAAGTTGTCTTGTGTAACGAAAGCCACTCAAAAAGTAGGGAGCCTCATTTGCAATGTAATACAAATAAATTAGTTCTCAAGGAACTTGAGAATTAGACTAGGACTATTGTGCTTGCCCGAAAATTCCCAAAATTTTTCTCATTTACTGCCAACGAGCTGAATGTGCCATTCAGTCGGTCATTTTAAGGAGTGTGGCACTGGCATTAGGCCTCATTATAAAGTAGGTGATATAGTCACTTCATGATTGAAGGGATTTGCTTTAAATTTTTACCACTTTTTAAACAACTAATACTGAAAATACATGTGTAAATAGATAAAAATTTGACCTCTAAGTTTATAAATTTTGCAGTTGAAAAAACATGAAAATTTTTCATAATTTTAAAAAAAGTTGCACTTAAAAAAAAAAATTTTTCTTACACTTAGATATGTAGTTATACTACATGTTGTAAAAGTTTCACTGAATTTGGTTCTGTCTTTTTTGAGGTATGCTCCTTTACTTTATAAAAAGGGAAGTTTTGAGAAAATTGCAAAATAAAACCACTGCTTATTTTGTAATAAATGTATCAGACTATGAAGCTGATTTTTGCAAAACAAGTATTTCTTCATTTAAGAAACATCCCCTGAAACTTCAGAATAATTGGATGAAAACAAATGTGCTCCCTGCTTAGTCTCCTCTTGGGTGACTAACATTCATGACATTTCTCCAATGGAGACACTTGCCTTTTGTTCCAATTTCTTTTGTCTTTTCAATTCTCATAGTGCATAGAATTTTGATATATTTCTCTTATAATAGATCTCTTCTTTGCTCCTATTTTGACAAAAAATTAAAACTATACAGTACTCAGACATGCACTAACAATCCAAGTGTGGCATGACTCATGGAGCACAAAGTGGCACTATGTGATGCGCTCGATTGAAATGTTGCCATATACTTGTATATTTTCTTTTATTCAAGAATAGACATCCTGTGTAGATATCATGAGGAAATAAAACATAATATTCATTGTTTACCATATGTAAAAAAAATAATTTTTTCTTAAATGATTTCACTTATAACAAATTTCTTATATGTGAATGCACATTGTAGATATCATGAGGAAATAAAACATAATATTCATTGTTTACCATATGTAAAAAAAATAATTTTTTTTTTTTAATTATTTCACTTATAACAAATTTCTTATATGTGAATGCACATGTCTGTATATTTGTGTATAGCATGTTGATTTACACATTGTGGTTATTTGGCCTAGCCACTTCCAGCATGAGAACCTAATACAAGCAGTCCCGGTTAACGGCAGGCTTGGTTAATGGCGATCCGGTTTTACAGCGCTCGTCTAGCGACAAAAATCGGCAATTTTCTGCACCGAAAATCGCTGATTTCCGCTTATCGGCACCAGTACATACCTAACAGAGGCGCCGATAACTGAAAATTAGTGCTTCTCTGTGCCGATAAGCCCCAAAAATCGCCGATTTTCGGCTATCATCACACCCTCAGAACGGAACCCCCACCAATAACCGGGGTCTGACTATACTCACCGACTGGCTACACCCCCGTTACTTCTCTAATTCTGTTATTTGATATCCTATCCCTCCAATTAATTTCTAATATTCTTCTCAGCACCTTATTTTCAAATGCTAAGAATTTATTATCTGAAGTCATTGTACTGTACCATGACTCAGGCCCATGAATCAAAATACTTCTAACCATTACCTTATAAATTTTTATTTTTGCATGCACAGAAAAATTGCTATTATTCCCAATACTTTTAAGCATTCCCACTGCCTGATGAGCCTTTTTTAATCTTTCCACAAATTCTGTGCCCAGAGAACCATCCTTATCTAAATAAGTACCTAAATATTTAAACTTATCCACTTGCTTTATAACCAAGCCTTCAATTACACATCCTGTGCATTCTCAATATTCATATTCATGATTTCATTTTCCACTATTAATAACTAAACCAACCTTTCGAACTTCACTCACTAGACAATCCAACACACACTGCATCTTTTCTGGTCCCTCACAGACCACAACCATATCATCAGCACGATCTAAGTCAAGAAGTTTCACAATTTCTCCCCAGAGTATACCTGCATCCGTTTCTCTTTTAACCCTTCTCATAATGTAATCTACAACCAATACAAACAATAGAGGAGACAAAATGCCACCCTGAATCACACCAGACTTGACTTCAAATGGATCACTCAAACACCCATCAACCATCACTTTACAAGATGTGCCTTCATGCATATTCATGATAACCGTCACAAACTTTTCCAGCATTCCATAATGCCTCATGATTTTTCCCACAGTCCTTCTTGAAATACTATCAAAGGCCTTTTCAAAATCAACAAAACAAAGACTTAACAGAGTTTTCATGTCATTTGCTTGCTGCATTAAATGCCTGACTATGAAGATCTGATCACTGCAACCCTACCCCTTTCTAAAACCGGCCTGTTCATCCCTCAGAATACCATCAACCACTGGCTCTAACCTATTCAAAATTATTCTACAGAAAATTTTCAAGGCTACAGGTGACAAAGTGATTCCCCTCCAATTACCACACCTACTCAGATCTCCTTTCTTTGAAACTTTAATAATCACACATATTCTTCCAACTTAATGGTATTATCCCCGTCACCCATATCTCATTGAGTAATGTCTTCAAGACAAATACTAAACTATCCTGCTCCACTTTAAACATTTCCGGGAATAAACCATCCTCTCCTGGTGCTTTATAATTCCTTAACTGTTTTATTGCCTTAACTACTTCTTCTAGCCTGATCTCATCTTCATCAATACTTAAACCTTCCTGAGCTGGCGGTATATCCTCTTCTGGAGGGACTGGTCTATTACAAACTGTCTCAAAGTGCTCTTTCCAACTATTTCTGATTTCTACATTTTTGGTTAATATTTTACCTTCCACATCCCTGACTGGTATATCCCTACACTTAACAGTACTACCAATCAGCTCTCCATTGCTTTATATGCTATCCTTTGACACTGACCATCATTTTCATTAATTAATTTTCAGCTTCCACAACCTTTTCATTAACAGATCTTCTTTTATCTCTCTAGTTAGTCTTTAACTTCTGATTCCAAACTCAAGCACTTAGCCGTTGCTAATTCAAAATCTTCATCATTAACAAAATGCATCTCACTTCTCAATTTTGCCTCACCTCTCTTTTTGATCATACCCCATGTTTCCTCAGACATCCACATATTTTTCCTCAATCTGAGTCTCCTTCTGATTGCACAACCAGCAGCGTCATGCAAAGCTTTCTTCACATCCCCCAACATCTCATCTACACTTCTCCCTCCCTCCTCCAATGTTTCCAACACCAAAAACCTGTTTCTGCATCCTATTCTAAACTCCTCCTTTTCCTCTCCTTCCCCTCTAAGCATATCAATATCATACCTATCAACAGCATGTTTTCCCTTCTTCTGACTTTTTAGCTCAAGTCTTATTTTTGCAACACTGAGATGATGATCACTACCAATATCTACAGTGGTTGGTTCCAGTGATTAGAAATACTAATAAAATCACAGAGCACCAAGTAAAGAGGTGATGAGCTTCCTTCTTCCCTTGGGCAACCATGCAGACCCCCCTCCTCCCCTCATGCAACCATACTCCTTTCACATGAAGGTCCAACAGATACCTCTAACCCTTCAATCTAGGCATCCCAAAAGATCAACAGGTGTGATTCCAGTGGAACCAAAGGGACCCCTTTCAACAGATTCAAGTTGTCCTGCCACCACAGAAGATCATGAAGGACATTCTTGGTGACTGGAACCCAAACGTACTGCATCATGGTGGTTGCCTTCCAACAAATTGCCAGCTGAAGTTGAAGCAAGTGGATGAAAAATCAACTACAGGGAACAAGCTTCCCTGACAACCTGGATGGATCTGCTATGACTTGTCCACCAGCCATGGATGCCACAGGCAGTCCATGATGGTGACCTCGAAACAAACTGTCTTCTGTACACCATACTAACTCCAAAATGCTGTGTACTTCTAAAGATACATGGCTCACGTAGAAGCCATCTGATCAGACTTCTCCAGCTTGACCTGGTCTGAAGGACCAATACCTTGTGGATAAAATTTCCAGATACCTCAGCAATCTCGCTGGAGGCTGGCAAAACCAACAAGTTGTCTACATAATGCCAGAGACAAAGACCAATACAGTGAGCCTAAGAAACTATGCATGCCCAAGTCCTAATGAGGATATGACTGACAAGCCATGTAAAGGCTGAAGCAAAAGGCCTTGAACAGAAACACTAAACCTTTCCTACAAGCCAAGAGAACTTCCTTCAAGACAGATGAATGGGGATGTGGAAATACTCATCCCTTATGAAAAGCTATACTATACTGATTATAGCAATGCTAAATTCTGTATCCAATCTACTGAAGCATTCAAGACAAGGAAGTAACGACTTTAGAACCTCAACTCCCCGGGCAGTACGTGCTCAGTGGTTTACTTCTTCAACATGGAGTCCACTTCTTCATTGAGAACATGCATATTCTCTGGAGTAGAGGAGTAGGACCTGTAGGCGACTAGTTGTGTCAGTTACGGGGAAAAACAAGTGATGACTTTCATGGAGAGTACTGAAGACCTATGATTCCAACCTGAACTCTTCCTAAGCACCTCCAAAACTTCTGAAGACAAGCCTCAACTTGCACTGAAAGCATCCTCGATAACTAAAATGCAAAAGTGACTGTGAACTACACATTAGGGAGTAAAAGATCACTGGATCAAACCAAACTGCTGTAAACAAAGAGGCAATCTGAGGCAAACAGTTGAGTTAAAAAGAGACTGCCTCATTCAAATTGCTGACAACCTATAGTTGTGAAATGAAAATTTTTATAAAATTAATTATTTGGATACACCTACTGTTAAAGTTAGCTTACATCATAACCACCCACTAAGATGTGGGGAGGCTGGGTGGGTCTGTTAAAGGTAGCTGACTACCAGATTGAATGCAGATATTGGGTTAGTGCAGCCAGAGAAAATAGCTGCTCAGCAAAGCAAATTAAAATGTTTTTTTTTAAGGAAAAAGCTTCTCAACATTCTTACCAGTTGTGTGATCCTTCCTAGTAATTATTTCCACCAGATGGTGGATCTACGGAAGGGGGTTAAGGTCTTTGTGGTGAAATTTATCGGAAGATGCTTACAAGGAAAAGGAACCATCTCAGAGTACTGGCAACTCCTGTACCAGTCAAAAGCCCACAACCAACAGTCCAAAACTAAAGAAAACAACTGCCTTCAGATACAAAGGTACACCTATACAGTTGACCCTCGCCGATTAGCAGCTTCACCTATTCACTGATTTCTGTGGAACATACACAGGCAGTGCCCAGTTTACCACGGGTCCGGCTTATGACGTTCCGAGGTTACGACGCTTTTCAAATATATTCATCAAAAATTATTTCCCGGTTTACGACGCATGTTCCAGGGTTATGACACGTTGTACGCCGATCCGACAGAAGAAATGTGGCTCCAAAACGGCAGAATAATAAAAATTTGGAGGGTTTTTTTTTATGAAAAACTCAATAAAAATGCAGTTCACATCGTTTTCAATACACCCAAAGCATTAAAAGTAAGGTTTTCTTAGGATTTTTGACGATTTTCGACAATTTTTCGGTTTACGACACAGCGTAAAAACGGAACCCCCATCGTAAACTGGGGACTGCCTGTATGCATATTATTCGCAAAAAATTTGCCTATTCGCAGTATTTTTCATACAGAAATATCCACAAATTACTGTATTTTCACATCATTTTCATGACTAAATGCACTTTTTGTGATAAAACTATTAAAACATAAAGGCATAAGCATTTTTAGAGGATTTTTTTTTGTGTTTTAAACTATCAAAATAGGCACTTATAAGCGTTTTTTTAGGGGTTTTAAGTATTCACGGATTTGAGCTATTCACCGGGGGTAGTGGTAAGCATCCCCCACGAATGCCAGTGGTCGACTGTACATCAATGTGTACCTTCATGCTCCCCAACTCAACACTGGGATTTCCTAACAACTAATGATAAGAGAGATTGGAAAAAATCATCCCTACTGCAATGACAGGATCAAGGACTTTACAAGTCTCATATTAAATTTCAACCTCTCACACATAGCACAGGACAAAAACAGAGTTACCCCTCCATTATGCTGCATTGGCATCCTTCTCTAGTGAAAGGTTTTAAAAGAAATTTAAGACACACTATACCCATGGCATGGATATCATGAGGCTTTGCTTTAAGAAACAGTGCAAGCTCATATCATGAGGCTTTACTTTAAGAGACAGTACAAGCTCAACTCCATGTACATTGACTTAGGATCATAAAAAAAGGGCCTTAGTATTCTTGGACATAGGAGTGTTTGGACTTCTAACACTACAGAGTAAGTTCTAAACTCCTCTTAAAGCAGTCTTGACCAATCTCCCCAGAAATGAAGAGAACCCAAAAGATCTGCAGGAAATACTACTGGAGTTGAGTCTGGAAGGCGAGACGTGTCCCAAGAATTCTTGAGATAAAACTGAATTGGTCTCATTCTTAGACGAGCCATGCTGACAAACTGCTCTAAAGAAGCCATGTGTCCCAACAGAGACAGCTATTTCTTGGCTGGAGGCTTTTCTCAAGGTCAAACTTCTCTCAACAGTGATAAAGAGTTGTCTATCCATCTCTCTGTCAGAAAAGCCCAAAAAGAGAGAGTCGATCTTCAATCCAAAATATACAATCGACTGGGTTGAAAGAAGTGCAGACTAGTTGACATTGGTCAAAATGCTCAGCACCGAGGCTGGATGACGAAGATATCCATTCACCCTAAAGACTGCTTGAAATGAATTGGCAAGAACTAACCAGCTGTCCAAGTGTTAGAACTCTGATACCAAGCAGACGACACCATCCCGCTAATGGCGCCAACATAAGAGTGAATTCTTGTGGTGCTGGGTTCACCCCAAAACAGAGCACGTTGAATTGGAAGACCTTCTCCTCGAAGACAAAGCATAGATACTTTCTTAACTGAAAATGGATAGAGACAAGGAAATATGTGTCCTGCATGCCAATATAAATCATCTAATCGCCCTTCAGAATGGGCACCAGGACTGAACTGAATGACTCCGTTGAAAGGGAGTAAAATAAATGAACTTGAGATAGAAAACATCCAATAATGGCCTCCAGCACATCCCAATCCCCCGCCTCCCTAGGGCCTTTGGAACAAGAAAAGTTAGTGGTTAAACCTCGGAAACTGGTCTACAATTGGCTTGATTGCCTCAAAAAGTATCCTTCCCTGAGAACCACCCCTGCCCAAGGTTCTTCTTGAAACTTTGCCAGGCACTCCAGAAACCCTGTACGTAGCCTCTTACTTGACCTGAGAGTTCAAACCTAGTTATGGTTGCCTTTGCGATTCTTTCACTTTGACTGTGAGCTTACTGAAGCAGAAGAACTTGAGGACAGTTTGGGTTGATATTCTGTGCAGAACTTTTATGTGAAAAAGGGTGCAACTGCAGGATGTGCTAAGAATTCTATATTCTGATATGAGACATCTTTGGTGATGGCCTTAAACTCTTCGGGATTATGGAGACAGATGAAAACGTCAAAAGGAGCTCCTAACCATTGAGGTGGAGCTACTTTACACGATAAACATGAACACAACTGTTCCCATTACAGTACTTTACAACTGAGTTGTATAAAACAGAAGACATTCCTCCCTAAGCTTCAGAAATAGGTCTTTCAAAGTAAGGTTAATATTCCAATGCCTTATCAAGAACTGCTACCCCTTCAGGACTACCATTATAGTATTATAATCATTATCATTACTACTTGGTGCAGTAAATGAGCTGTCGTGCTAAGAACGATATACCAACTTCATAAGTACTTGCACCTCACTATTAGGCCAAAGTACCTTACCAATTAGAGAGCTCTTCGCTTCAATGGGGCAAGTAACTTGACAAAAGTTACGGAAAGTGGCATTCTGAAAACTAGCTTTATGTGATACACTTCCGAAATTGCCTCAAAATGCACCTTTACAGAATCATATAGCTTCAAATTCTTATTCTTTTTAACAAGAGCGGAGGTAGGTGCAAACATAAGTGCCAATCAACGTTTCCATCTTTGGCAACAAGGATAGAGAAAAGTGGAACAAGGAAAACAATGAATCACTTAAAAAACCAAAAGAAAATAATCCAAGTCAGGGTTGAAATCAGTCATGTCTAAAGTAAAAACCGAGACAATAGAAAATGGCATATCCGTCAACTGAGACAGTGAGGCAATAAGCTCCAGAAGCAGAGACATAGCCAGGACTGGAAGCAAAGACGTTATGGGATGCTGGTGACAAGCACCAGACTACTGGATGGAAATAGATAGAGAGTTTTTGCATGATGCTACAACAGAAGTCATTTGCACAACACTAGAAGTAGTGGAAAAGGAAGAGCCACTAGTACAAACAAGTCAAGTTGTCAAAAGGTGAGGAATACAAAGCCATAGAGGGAGAATAAATGATGATACAGGATGAGTAAATGATTGAACTACTGAAGTACTGAAGTACAGAAACTACTGAAGTAAATGAAATACTATGTCTATAATCTCAAGATAACTTAACTGGGTCACACACATTACTGTCACTCGTTCCAGAAGAGGATAGCATGTAAGCCAGTCAAACCGCAACCTTTGCCCATAATATACTCAGTCAAATGCCTAACTGATGAAAGAAGTCAACTAATATCTTACTACAATTTACCTATCCTTTTCTCCTGAACCACACAAGGAGCATAAGAAGGCAGAGCAACACTGGAAGAGAAAGGAGGAAATGACTGAGTAGGTTTATGGCTAGACATAGAGAATTGTCTATGTAATCTATTGGCCTCTTCCATCTTCTGATACTTCACAAAATTATTCATCCTCTCATCAGACCATTCCTTACATTCTTCACAATAAGAAGAAAAGTTACACTCATTACCCTTACAGGATACAGGCAACCAAATACATTCATTTTACACAAAACATGTTCCTACAGAGCTTAAAGCTTCTATTTTTGTTTGCTGTAGATGATATAATGCAAAAACAGAAAACCAGCACAATACTGTATGGGAGAAAATCATCCAGGAAAATAAAAATTGTTACATACGATTCACACAGTTCACTCAAGGACATGGCAAGAAGAATTCTGATAAGAATGCATACATCCAAAATCCACCTGGCAGGAAACAGGTGAGTAATGCAGTCCAGCCGGGTCGGCCAAGCATTATTATTTGGTTTATTTTGAATGCCAAGAGCACCTAATGGCACAAAGATGTAAACTAACTTGAACAGTATGTAAGATTTATCCTAAATTATAAGTACTGTAAAACAACCTCTTGTACTCATTGGTCTGATTAAAGTATGTCATAATAATAACCCAGTGAGAATACCCTACAGATCCTGTAACATTTCCCAATAAACTTTGTTTAAATAATTCACGGTAAAATATACTCATCACTTTAAAAATGCTGACAAAGTAGGAAACTCACTTTAGAATCAAGTTGCTCCCATATGGTGAGTGCAATGCCAAGAGATGCAAGTGATGTCTCCTGAGCATGCAAAGTGAGATATGTTGATGATGGTCGTACATCACATACATCATCCACCTGGACTTCTTCTCCCAGATCTGTAGCCTGAACACTGAGAGAGACAGGCTTATCTGCTTCTTGGACTTCAACCTAGAATGAAAATGAAATTTTTTTATGTGAACATGAAACCTTAAGCTGCTCACAGAACAGTTGTTAAAATGGGAGGAAAAAAATCACCATAACCATAATGTTTTTGACACAAAATTCAACTAAATCATGCAAAACTACAGCTATCTATGGTTCACTTGTCTCATAACATAATCAATATTACAGTGGCAAAAATGTACATGTAAAAATAAGAGCTAAGAAGTTAGGAAAATATCTTGATTCTCCTTTTTAGCCTTCAACCTATTTTCAGCAACACAGCTATAATGAATCTCATCCTTACACTCCATCAACTACATACTCTTCACTTGTTAAAACTTCATTTCGATGTAATTGCTGCATCCTAACTTGACAAAAATAAAAATAGTACCTTACATAATAATCATAAGGATTATCAAACAAGAACCAAATTAGTATCAAACTATACACACACTAATAGCAAATGATAATGACAACAGAAGTTTAACTACTTATGAGTCCACTTTCTAAAAAGAGGAAATGCAAAAGAAAATTTTAACAAATTCATTACTCCTCACACTATGAATACATACGTATGTTATACTTTCCTTAAAATTAACTGAGAAAAAACATAAAACTACATCCAGTCAAAGTCATTGTCATTATACACTAAAGAACATAAATAGAAAATCTATGTAAATATTTTAAAATTATTTTTGAATTCTTGTTAATATCATCAACCATAAAATAAAAACTATTACAGTATACAGGAAGCTCAAAAACGGTAAGCTCATTGAGTGTTTGTGACAAGATACTGGCAAGAAAGTACTGAAGTTGGGTGCATTATGTTAGGTATAGTAATACATCATGTATACGCATTTCATGTTTTGCCAATTCACAGATTCGTGAAATTTTCATAGGAACCTAACTAATTTGCATCCGTGATTTTTTCACAGATCTGCGTAATTTGTGAAATCCTTGAAAAATACTGCAGAAGTGTTTGTTTGATTTTTGAAGTTATTCATAAGTTTTCATGCTTTTAAGTGTAAAATCAGCAAGAAAAACACGTCTTTTTATTTTTGTACATAAATATGATACAAAGGTACACCAGCATACTTTATGTTAAAGTAAAATCCCTCAAAGTCACATAACAGCTATTTCTCGATTCGTCTGTTTACCAATGTAAACATACCTCAGTTCCCCTACTCTCTCTTTCTTTCACTTCACTGTATACAGTATTATCAATGCTATAATTTTAATCCTGTTAAAGATATTTTACTGTAATATTGTAATAAAACTCCATGACAACATGCTATTGGCTAGAAGGGTTGGAAGTAGCCAATCACACAGCAAGGTAGGCTTCATGACAACACTTTATTATCATTTCAAAATCATCTTACAACACAGCAAAATATCAATATAATATACAGTACGTGCAGTACACAATGCGCAAAATAACAGTGTTATGCGCAGTACCCTCCACTGTATGCAATGTGCAAAAAAATTTCAATGTTATGCGCAGGGTACTGCGCACAACATGATATTTTGCGCATTGCATACAGTACTGTATGCAATGTGCAAATGACCCAGCATCTCTGCCTAGCTCTTTGTTGGGTAAGTCGGTAGAGCTGCAGACTGCCACTCGATGGGCCGGAGTTCAATTCCCCAGCCGGCTGATGAAGAGTTATAAGAATTTATTTCTGATGATAGAAATTCATTTCTCGCTATAATGTGGTTTGGATTCCACAATAAGCTGTAGGTCCCGTTGCTAAGTAACCAATTGGTTCTTAGCCACATAAAATAAGTCTAATCCTTTGGGCCAGCCATAGGAGAGCTGTTAATCAGCTCAGTGGTCTGGCAAAACTAAGGTATACTTAACTTAACTTTTCTGCCTAGCTTCCCAGTTCACTGCATGTGCCTCTGCTGTTTGAGTGTTTTGTTGTGTATCTGTGTACTTAACGTGTCTTTGTTTGCAGTGTTAATCTGTGTAATTGTGTCCTAAGATGCCTCCTAAATGCCCTGCTCCTTCTAAGGCTTCTGGCAAAGAGCCTAAGTGCCAGACGAGGGTCAAGATGCTTCTTGGTGGAGATGAAGTTGGCACCCTCATTGATGCCCACTCTGACCCCTGACAGACCAGGATTTGGAAGAGCTGACGAAGTCTGCCAGCGAGGAAGAAGATGCAGCAGGTTCAGGGGATGGGCCTGTCTTTGGAACATCTGTCCTGAATTATGGGGTCAACCAGGGAGCTACAGGAGATGAATGAGGCATGGGATCCTGATATGCAATGCTCCATAGACTTTTCAAATGGCCTTGATGAGTGCATGGCGCCCTGTAATAACCTCCTCGTCAGCACGAAGAAACAGCAACAGCAGCTGGCTATCACCATGGAGGGGAACCCTCCAAAGCGCCTGAAGAGGTGCAGTTGGTGGACGAAGCACCTGAGGAAGGGGAAGAGGTGCCAACCCCAGAGATGTAGCTCCTCTGCTTTGCTGTGCAGTCATATCTTCATCATCATTCATCAGACTGCACAGCTAATTTATCATCACCATCATCTTTAATCAACATTCACCACTGGTGAGTACAGTGGACCGAGACTGTGGTTCAGCATTCGCGGCTTCAGTTAGTTGTGGGGTTTTCTGTGGAACATATCTCAAAATATATTGCCGAAAATTCACTACTCCGCGAATTAGTGAATTTTCGGCAATATATTTTGAGATATGTTCCACAGAAAAACCTACAACTAACTGAAGCAGCGAATGCTGAACTGCAATCTAGGTCCACTGTTCTCACCAGTGGTGAATGTTGATTAAAGATGATGATGATGATGATGATAAATTAGCTGTGCAGTCTGATGAATGACGATGAAGATATGACTGCACATCAAAGCAGAGGAGTTATATCTCCTCTGGGGGCACCTCTTCCCCTTCCTCAGGTGCTTCGTCCACCAACTGCACTTCTTCAGGCGCTTTGGGAGGCTTTGGAGGGTCCCCCTTCATGGTGATAGCCAGCTGCTGTTGCTGTTTCTTCGTGCTGACAAGGAGGTTATTACAGGGCGCCATGCACTCATCAAGGCCATTTGAAAAGTCTATGGAGCATTGCATATCAGGATTCCATGCCTCATTCATCTCCTGTAGCTCCTGGTTGACCCCATAATTCAGGACAGATGTTCCAAAGACAGGCCCATCCCTGAACCTGCTGCATCTTCTTCTCGCTGGCAGACTTCGGCCAGCTCTTCCAAATCCTGGTCCATCAGGGGTCAGGTGGCATCAATGAGGGTGCCAACTTCATCTCCACCAAGAAGCATCATGACCCTTGTCTGGTGCTTAGGCTCTTTGCCAGAAGCCTTAGAAGGAGCAGGGCATTTAGGAGGCATCTTAGGGCACGATTGCAAAGATTAACACTGCAAACAAAGACACGTTAAGTACACAGATACACAACAAAACACTCAAACAGCAGAGGCACTTGCAGTGAACTGGGAAGCTAGGCAGAGATGCTGGGTCATTTGCACATTGCATACAGTACTGTATGCAATGCACAAAATATCAATGTTATGCACAGTACCCTGCACATAACGCTGATATTTTGCGCATTGCATACAGTGGAGGGTACTGCGCATAACACTGTTATTTTGCGCATCGTGTACTGCATATACTGTATATTATATTGATATTTTGCTGTGTTGTAAGATGATTTTGAAATGATAATAAAGTGTTTTAGGATGATAGTAGAGCATATCTAAAATACATGGGTAGTTTGCAGAATGACGGGACTACCTCCGAACAAAATGTTAGGTTTGTTTACGTCTGTCAAACCTGTGCTGTCGTTCTACAGTATTTTCATTTTACAGCAAAATAATAAAATGTATTTTTTTCTTAAAAAATGTATGCCCCAAAACCACCCCAGGAAATTCCAAACACAAAGCTCTCACGAAAGGAAAATGTATCCTGGGAAGCTGAAATACATAGGCTAAATGCTACTTGACATGCTACTGGCTGTTGTTTGCAAAGCAGCTAATCCAGGAGTGCCATTTGATTTCCTTAGTGCTGACTGGATGTACCCTTGGTGCTGATTGGCACAGTGTGTAACCCCAAGACTTTCTCTCATGGAGATGTATACAGTATGTAAATACTGCGGGAACCCCATCTCTGCCACTTCAAAGCATAACATTACTGTACACTGTTCAAGTGTTTCGCCTGTGCATCTGTGTACTTTCCGCGTCTTTGTTTGCAGTGTTAGTCTGTGTTATCTTTTTGAATCGTGCCCTAAGATGCCTCTTAAATGACTTGCTCCTTCTAAGGCTTATGGCAAAAAGCCTAAGCGCCAGAGGAAGGTCATGATGCTCCAGGAGAAGGTAGCACTTCTGGATATGTTGAAGGAACGGAAAAGTTATGCCGCAGTAGCCCACCATTATGGCGTGAATGAAAGTACCATCCGGTACATCTTGAAGAAAGAGTCAGAGAAAAAGGCCACAAATGTTAGCTTCTAAGGCAGGACCAAGAAGGTTTCCACTGTGCTTGACAAGAGCATCGTGAGGATGGATTCAGCCTGGTCTTTTTTTTTGGATATTGGTCTGCCTTAAAAAGAGCATCCTCCTTGACACCATTATCATTTGCGAGAAGGCACGACAACTCTACCAGCAGTTTTCAACGGTTATGGAAGATAGCAACTTAGAGAAAGCAGACTCCTTAGGCTTTGATGAACCCGCAAAAGAAGAGGAGGAAGAGGAAGAAGCAAGATCATCGTCAGCTCCTCAAGGTTTTTGGGCCAGCGAGAAGTAGTTCCACCATTTTCAGAGGTGGTTCCAACTAAAGTGCTTCTCTACATGGGGAAGTGGCATCGGCAGACACAGAAGCAGCCGCAAAATATCCCGAGATCTTCAAGATAATCATTAGGATCAAGGGCTACAATCCACAGCAGGTTTCAATATGGATGAGACTGGCTTGTTCTGGAAGAAGGTGCCTTCACGGACATACCTCATGAAGGATGAAGCCAGAGCCCCCAGGTTCAAGGCCCAGACGGATAGGGTTACCCTCATAATGCGTGGCAATGCTGCTGGCTTCATGCTGAAACCTGGCCTCATTTACAGAGTTGGAAACCTCAGGGGCCCTCAAGAATAAGAACAAGCACTTGCTGCCTGTGTTTTGGATGCACAACCCCAAGGTCTGGATAACCAAAGTCCTTATGTCTAACTGGTTCATTCAGAGCTTCATCACATTAGGCAATATCTCAATGACTTGTGCATGGAGTTCAAGGTGTTGTTCATTATAGATAATGCTGGTGGCCACCATCTGGATCTTTATTACGACAGAGTCCAGCTTGAGTTCCTCCCTACCAACACCACCTCTCTCCTCCAGCCTGTGGACCAAGGTGTGATCCGTGCCTTCAAGGCACTCTACACTCAGAACTCCCTCGAGCACCTTGTGAAGGCATTGGACAATAACAGTGAATTTACACTGAAAGAGTATTGGCGTAAATTCACAACTGCCACATGTCTGACCATCATTGACTGATCGTTGAAAGATATAAAAAAGGAAACCCTTAATGCGTACTGGAAGTTGTGGCAGGAGTGTGTTCACAATTATAAGGGCTTCTCTCTTGAAGAAATTCAACATTCGACCATTGATAACGCAGTCCAATTGGCGAGGATGCTTGGTGGAGAAAGCTTCGATGACATCACCATGGATGAAGTAGGCACCCTCACTGATGCCCACACTGACCCCCTGACGGACCAGAATTTGGAAGAGCTGATGAAGTCTTGCCAGCGAGGAAGAAGACGCAGCAGGTTCAGGGGACAGGGATGAGGAGGAGGATGAGGGCCTGTCTTTGGAATGTCTGTCCCGACTTATGAGGATGGTCAAGGAGGCGGGAGTCAGCTTCCGCAAGGGATCCTTATATGGAACACTCCATAAAACATTCAAATGCCTTGACACAGCAATGGCACCCTATAATAATGCCCTTGTCAGTATGAAGAAGCAGCAACAGCAGCTGCCTACCACCATGTTTCCCGAGCGGATGAAGAAGGATCCTCCAAAGCCTCCCGAAGCCCCTGAAGAAGCGCCTGAAGAACAGGAAGAGGCTTTACTGTGCAGTCATATCTCATCATCATTTATTGGACTGCACAGCTAATTCATCATCATCATCATCATCTTCAATCAACATTCATCACTGGTGAGTACCCATATGATTTACGTAATCTTAAACTTCTCATTATTTTGTATATTTTTTTTCAATGCATATTTAAATGCTGTACTTAGGTCTAGTGCTTGATGTACCAATGTCACCCATATCTACATTAAAAGAAAATTATAAGGCTTGAATAGTGTATACAAGAAAATGTGCATGCTTGAATACGTATCAGCATAACTTGATTAGTTTTTGCCTTGGTTAAGAGTACAGTAACAGTTGTAGGAGTGTTCATCCATAGCTGTAAGCCATACATGTATTTTTAGGGAACAGTAATTTGAAATGGTGTTATGTAAGTGTTTTTAGAGGGGGTTCCAACTTATTGCAAGTGGTTATGGTCCCTAACCCCCGTGATTACCAGGGGTCGACTGTACTGGAAACAAAGACATTGCACATAACATATATGTAAGCACACATTTGAATTTCCTGCCAAGAACTAATACCATCACATGGCTAAACACTGGACCTATTACAACCAAACTTTATATTTTTAAGCATTTTTATCCTGTGCATACATCATGTTACTGTACAGATATATTTTATATAATTTAACATTTTCTTATTATATTTTCTATTATGTGATTTGGGACTTTTATATTAATTTTGTATTTTTACAACTGAATACTGGAACTACATACATACTGTTTGGTGTACTGTATTGCCAAACATCATGACAATACTTCTAAAATCTTTATGCTTTTAAATGATTTTATAATGTGCATTACATTATTATATATAATTTTATATATTCTAAAATTTGTTTCCATGTGATTCACAACTTATTGATTTCTGTGTGGCATTTTAATATTTATTGCTGACTGACATAAACCCGTCATGTCAATCTTTATTTTTCCCCATTATTTTTAACAATAACTGGAATACAGTATAGTGAAAAAATGCAAACACCTGAAACAAAATAACTGGAGGTAATAATGCACAAAAATTAAGTGAAAAGATGCAAAGATTAACAAGTTGAATAAATCTAAGCAAAAGAGAGAAAAAACTTAAAATAATGGTGAAAAGATAATACAAGCAATGAGGAAAGTGAACTGGAGAGTTCAGTGCAGATATAATAAGCACTGCAGACCACACAAAAGTAACACCAGTGGGTGATGTTAACTGAAGACCACAGGCTGCACTTGCACAACAGTTGATACTACTATCCTTTCAACATAGTTTGCAGATGTTTAAAGACAATGAATGTAGGCTCTGTCAGTGAAGGGGTTGACTGAAACTAATGGACTACACATTAGTTTTTATAAGACTAGGCACTTTTTATTGACTTCTATACTTTTATGGCATTGTAACATTTCTTGCTGACTGAAATAAAGATGCATAAACTGATGCAAGTTGGTTCTTATTTTTCTCTATTTTTCATAAAAACAACCATAATGTCAAAATTGGCAAAACTTGAAAATATGTAAATGGGGGTACAGGCAGTCCCCGGTTATCGGCAGGGGTTCCGTTCTGACAGCATGACAATAGGCGAAAATCGCTGATAACCAAAAATCAGCGATTTTCGGTGCTTACTGGCACCAATAACCAGAGATCAGCACCTCTGTTAAGTATGTATCTGCACCAATACCCAATTATCGGTGCTGATAAGCGGAAATCAGCGATTTTTGTCACTAGACAAGCCCTGTAAAACTGGATCACGGATCACTGATAACCGGGGACTGCCTGTATTACTGTATGAAAATAATGCAAAAAGAGAGAAGGATTAATAAACTGAATAAATTATGGCAAAAGGAAGAGAAAATTCACAATAATGGTGGAAAAGCAATAAAAAAAAAACAGAATGGAAAATGAACTGAGGAACAAAAGTTTACATGTGAATAGTGCTGCAACCATAAAAAAGTGACACCAGTGAGTGATGTTAACTGGAGGCTCCAAGCAGCGCTTGTACAGTAGTCACCACCCTACTTACGAACATTCATAGATACAAACAGACAAGGTCACAAGTTCAAATTTTGCTCTGTGCACCTATTCTGCTAGTAAGAATTTTTGCAAACAGAAGATTACAAGGAAGAGGAACCTGTTCATTTACCTCCTTTCCTAAGTATTCCGAATATTCTTGTGATTAACTACCATGCATTTTTCTTACAATACTGACAATACTTGTTCAAACCCATAAAATATTCCTACTTATTTCTATCTTCCCGATTTAACTTGTTCTATGATGAATTCCTATTTTCTATATTTCCTCTCCCCATATGAAACATTCAGTAAGTATTTTTATCAATAGATAGCGGTGTGCACTCTTTCCTTTATGAACTTCCAATGTCAGATGCTGCTCCTGCAAAATTCTCTCAAGTTCATAACTTTCAAAGCATGGAAAAAATACCAAATTCTGAATGCTGCATGAATCTCAATTTCATCTTCTTTTTCCTTTCCTAGCATCCAAAGTAATTCTTTATAATACAACATGACTTAAAAATGCAGTGAAAATACTGTAGTATAATCTACTCCCGCGTTAACTCGGGAGTGTAAACATCAACAGAAATTATGCCCTACATATTAAAAACCAACTTATGAACAATTCAAGATACGAACAGCCATCTGGAATGTAACTCATTCATAAGTAGGGTGGTGACTGTAGTTAATATTAGTGGTTCTATCCTTTCAACAAAGTTTGCCGTTTCTGGCGTCATTCCACGACCAAATGATGGGACTGGAAAATGCAAATGAGCTACTTAATTGTTCACTAATTTAATCAAAAGAATACAATTCTCTACATCTGCCATTTTACTAATATAAACCAGAATTATCATAAAGACTGCATCAATTCTATAACATCCTTGGCTAGTCATTCACCAATCAATAAAGTTCAAGCTTGAACATGACTAAAATATAATTTATATATATAAAAAATATTTTTGTAAACAAACCCATTCCTTATCTTGCCTATTTCAAGAAAATCATAACTATCAGTGTAAGTAATGTGTTTTTTGAAAAACAAATTAATTTTATGTTAGGCATGAACACAGGGAAATAAAATGAAACAGACTATTTAAATGATGAATACATATTTTTGTATGGTAAAAAAATAAAAAAAGAAATAGAAAAAATTCACAACTGGGGAGGCCAACAACACAGCTAAAGTTCTTATGGTTTCTCACAGCTAAAGTTCTTATAGTTTCTAACTTCTGAGATTTATTTTTTCCTTGCATTCTTCAAAAGCAAGTCAATACTTACCACAGTAACATCTTGAATTTGCTGGAGATGACACAGATACAGCCAGAAGTAAGATAATGCCTCTAGTTCCATAAGCCTATTAGTAAATTTCTCTTTCCCCTGAAATTAAGGGTTGCACTTAACAAAATACATGATACACATGCAAGCTAAGAAAATTTTTAAATCTTTTATAATATCATTCAATTATTTTCTAAAATACACATCCTTGTTTCCTTACTGATTCTCAATCATTAACAGACCAAAATAACAACAAGCAACATGAGTGGCAGCATTAACCCATTCACTGCAGTTTATTTTGGCTCTCATTCTCAGCAAAGTACACATTTCACATGAAAAACTGGAGTTTTTAATGCAATCAAAAATTCTTCATAACATCTTTAAGCAATATATTTTCAGTAATGACATTACTTTAGCTTACAAGTAGCCTATATGTGTAAGCAAAGTGGAAACAATTTTAAATACTTTGGGTTCTGACTTCTTTGATAGCAGCAATAGCAACTCTATTGGTACACTATCAGTGAATTATACATTCATTTTCCACATTGGCAACTCTTCTTTCAGCCTCTATGTCCAATTACAGTTTATATTAAAAAATATGTAATTACAATATACAGAGGTGCTTTCTACACGCATAGGTTACAAAAAGGGGAAAAAATTAACAAAATATAGCAAATTTTTAAAGTAATTTGTATTTTTCATACCATACAAATCTGGAGTTCTTTATATAGGATTTAGCTTATGAATGTGAGCTGGAATGGCCATTTAAACTTTATTAACAGGTAGGGGGAACTCCCATCCACCTGCCAGTCTGCACTCCACTTTACCTTCCAGCCCAGGTGCCAGATGAGAGGAGTGGCTGAGGTGGGCCATTTTTAGTTCTGTAGTTCTGTATGTTAGGAAAAGTGCAAATTACTGTACTTTAAAAATTTGCTGTTTGTTCCTACACAAACACAAACCTTCATTATAAGACTTAGCCACTGGTCGCTGGTGGGAGGAATCTGGGTACTCTCTGAACTGAGTGGTAGATTTGCCAAACCAGGGAAAGTCACTTTCTGGTCTATAGGGGCAAAGGAAGGGACTATGCACCTCTAGCATGCCACTCATATGAGATGTGCAGCTGCTAGATTTCTGGACCATTGAGTAATGGGTTTGAAACAAATTCAATAAGGCCAGAACAAACCAAACTACGGTGCTGGGGGAAAAAAAAAAAAAAAAAAAAAAAAAAAAAGGCTAATAAGACTGAGTTTGTTTTGATGTTCATCCTCTTCTCCCCTTGTCAAGAAAGAATGGGGACTTGCATCTATTAAAACCAAAACAAAAACAAGTAAAAAAGGCTCCACAGTTTCTTCGGCGCAATCAAGTTTTCTGTATAGCACATAATCACAGCCATCAAAATAGATCTATCTTACATTGTTCCCTGTATAATGCTGTATGAGCCCTGGCCAACGAAACTGACCACGGCCTGGTGGTAGCCTGTCTATATCATTGCCAGATGCAAGATTATGGCTAACTTTATCCTTAAATAAAATTAAAACTACTGATGCTAGAGGTGTGCAATTTGGTATGTTTGATGACTGGAGGGTGGATGATCAACATAACAATTTGCAGCCTTCTAGCCTCATTAGTTGTTAAGATCTGAGGGTGGACAGAAAAAGTCTGGATGGACAGACAAAGCTGGCACAATAGTTTTCTTTTACAGAAAACTAAAACCAAGGACTGGTGCTCAGTCATGCAGTTCACCTGCACTCCATGTCCATCCACTTAGTACATGGCCTAGCATCCTGACTCTGCATTACAAGAGAGTATGGAAAGAGAAACAAGGAAGAACAAATCACTCATACAACTCTCTCTCACTAACCGAAAACCTTAAGACAAGATGCAGCCTGTCCCATTAAAGGTGCTGGCTAGCTACACAACTTGTGGAGCAGCCGCCACGGGACCCAAGGAAAATGAGTCCAAGGACTTGTGGGTGATGTCCCGTAGATAAAAAGAGGTGAAGGTGGTCTAGCATGGCAGCACCCCAATACACAGTACCTACTGAACCAACAGGTCCTTACACAATGCCAGAGTCGGGGCAATGTCCCTGAACTTGTGAGCTCTTGCCTGGACTGCACACCTGCCCTCCCCGCTGGACGAGTGATATGACCACTTGATCATATCATACAGCCAGAAAGAAATTGTTCTTGGACACCACTTTCTTGGTCTTGCCAGCGCTAACAAAGAGGTGTTGAATGATTGATTGATTATGAAATTTAAGTCTTGAAGACCCAGCACCTGAACCCATCAGGATTATTCAGCGCCGTAATGAAGGTGAAATATATAAATTAATGATATGATTGATAATGAATAGGTGAATGATGACACACTCAGGCCTGAGATGCTGAGTTCTCTCAAGGTAATACCAAAGTAACATAATGGGACTCAGCAACATCCCATCCACATCACTACCAATGAAGTCCTCCATGGAAGGGATTGAAAAGGACTCGAACTTGACGTCAGGGACCAATGGGTTCCTTGTCTTTGCTCCAAAATCCAGGACTAATTTGAGTAATACAGATCCCCATCCTCTTGAGGGGTTAACATTATACAAGAGGCCATGAAGTTCTCCTACTCTTTTTTGCTGATGCCAGGGCAAGAAGAAAAACAGTCCTTAGGGTCAAATCCCTGTCTAATGACTCTCTCAAAGGGCTCATGAGGGCAACAAGTGAGACACCTAAGTACAAGAGTCATGTCCTACTTTGGGGGAGGTTGCACTCCCTGGAAGGACAAGACTGTTTGAAGCTCCTCCAGAGTATGGTGATCTCCCACAAGGAAGAGAGAGCTACTCCTTTAAGTCTCATGACCTAGCCCATAGCCCATAATGGACAAGATAGAAAGAAGCTTCTCTCAGTACAGGAAGATGAGGACATCCATCACTTGCTCAAGAGTGGCTCTAAACGGCGAGATACCCAATCAACAACCACAGAAGGTGGTCCATTTTCTGGTACCCAGCAGCTGAGGCACTGGCACAAAACAGTAGCATTAATCACTCTGTCCCTGCCTTGATCCTTGTGCTGCAAGCTTGTTATTGCCACTAGTGACAAGATCAGCGTCCTGCTAATCATCTAACAGACTAATTTTCTTCCTTTTATATTTGTACTTTAGTAATTTATTATTTTCATTACTTTATACATAATATTGTACTACTATGAGATTCAGGGCCTCTGTAACACGGTTTTTTGGACTTTGCTCCTTATCAAAGCATCAGATGTAGCTGAAAGTTGACATATGTATATTTTACAACCACACACAAATTTTGTCAGCATTATCAATAACCTAAACCCGATAGTTTTAATTTTTATAGAGTAAAAATTATCTAGCATAAAAATGGCCAATGATTACGAGCCAAGAGTAAAAACATTCATTATGTAAGCAAGGTAAACACTGTTTGACAAAATGTTGCCCCGCCCATCCACCAGACAGAAACTCATTTACATTGTTCCACTGGCTCTGAAACCCATAGCAGTCAAGAATGGCTAACAGGATTTGGCATTGTCCCCGTGGTTGCAAAACTGCATTTGTCTTACGACTTGCAACTTTATACAGTCAAGAGAAAGCCCGTGGCCATGCTTACTATAGCCTGAATAGGCAATTATTCAGTTTCTAGTTTAAATCCAATGTTTATGGTCTGATTTGTATTTAGCGTAACGTGATTATAATACTTGTAATGTCATTCAGGACTTTGAACATTTCCATTAACCCTTAAACGTCGACTGGACGTATCGTACGTTGACTAAAATTGTCTGTTGGGTGCCGAGTGGACGTACCGTATGTCGACTACAAAAAATTTCAACCTTTGGTCAACTTTGACTCGACTGAAATGGTCGAAAAACGCAATTGTAAGCTAAAACTCTTACATTCTAGTAATATTCAATCATTTACCTTCATTTTGCAACAAATTAGAAGTCTCTAGCACAATATTTTGATTTATGATGAATTTTTGAAAAAAAACTTTTTCCTTACGTTCGCTCACTAACTCGGCCAAAAATTTCAGAAATTCTTTCATCACTTTGTCGTAATGTTTGCACTGGTTTATATTAGTCGTTACATAAAGTTTTATATATGGAAATGTGCGCAATTTCATGTAGAATACAACAGAAAATAACCCATGGTTGTAGCTTCTATCAGTTTTGAAATATTTTCATATAAATCATGATAAGTGCCAAAATTTCAACCTTCGGTCAACTTTAATTCAACCGAAATGGTCAAAAAACGCAATTGTAAGCTAAAACTATTACATTCTAGTAATATTCAATCATGTACCTTCATTTTGCAACAAATTGGAAGTCTCTAGCACAATATTTCGATTTATGGTGAATTTTTGAAAAAACTTTTTTCTTACGTCTGTGCGCAGTAACTCTGCCAAACATCTCGGAAATTCTTTCGTCACTTTGTCGTAATGTTTGCACCGGTTTATATTAGTCGTTACATAAAGTTTTATATATGGGAATGTGCGCAATTTCATGTAGAATACAACAGAAAATAACTCATGGTTGTAGCTTTTATCGGTTTTGAAATATATAAATCACGATAACTGCCAAAATTTCAACCTTCGGTCAACTTTAACTCGACTGAAATGGTCAAAAAACGCAATTGTAAGCTAAAACGCTTACATTCTAGTAATATTCAATCATGTACCTTCATTTTGCAACAAACTGGAAGTCTCTAGCACAATATTTCAATTTATGGTGAATTTAAAAAAAAAAAAAAAAAAAGTTTTTCCATACGTCTGCGCGCGGTAACTCGGCAGAACATCTTGGAAATTCTTTCGTCACTTTGTCGTAATTTTTGCACTGTTTTATATTAGTCGTTACATAAAGTTTTATATATGAAAATGTGTGCAATTTCATGTAGAATACAACAGAAAATAACTCATTGTTGTAACCTTTATCAGTTTTGAAATATTTTCATATAAATCATGATAAGTGCCAAAATTTCAACCTTCGGTCAACTTTAACTCGGCCGAAATGATCGAAAAACACAATTGTAAGCTAAAACTCTTACATTCTAGTAATATTCAATCATATACCTTCATTTTGCAACAACCTGGAAGTCTCTAGCACAATATTTCGATTTATGGTGAATTTTTGAAAAAAACTTTTTCCTTACGTCCGTGCGGTAACTCGGCCAAACATCTCGGAAATTCTTTCGTCACATTGTCGTAATGTTTGCACCGTTTTATTTTAGTCGTTACATAAAATTTTATATATGGAAATGTGGGCAATTTCATGTAGAATACAAAAAAAATAACTCATGGTTGTAGCTTTCATCAGGTTTGAAATATTTTCATATAAATCACGATAAATAGAAAAAATTTGACTTTCGGTCAATTTTAACTCGACCGAAATAGTCGAAAACTGCAATTGTAAGCTAAAACTCTTACAGTCTAGTAATATTCAATCAATTAACTTCATTTTGCAACAAACGGGAAGTCTCTAGCACAATATTTTGATTTATGGTGAATTTTTAAAAAAAAACTTTTTTTACGTCCGCGTGTTATGAATTCATGTATCATTTTGTGATATTTTCTCTGTGTTGCTTTGATCGTTTTACAATTTGTTATATACCAAAATGATTGCAATTTAGTGTACAATACAAGAAAAAAAAATAACTCGTTAGCTTTAACCGTTTTGCTCACAGTGCGATTTGTATACAATTATATATGAAATTTTTTTTTTGTACTGCCATATATTCCAATATTTATATATGATAATGATATTTTTTTCATTTCTGATGGTTGCATACTAAACTTCAAGCAATGACAAAAAAAGGAGCCAAAATGAACTCTTAATCTTAAAAACTAAGCGTGCTGTGATTTTTTTTTTTGAAAAAACTTTTTTCCGTTAAGTCAGGCACTAGCAACTCCCAAACGCATCCCCACCTGCTCCCAGCCACAGAAACTGTCATGCTCCACCAACGGCAGACACTTTGTAAATAGAGGCTACTGCCCCGGCGTTAGGCGTTAACTATTCACTATGCCACCAAGAGAGTGAGAAAGAGAGAGATTGTATGTAAACAGTCTTTATATAACTATTTCTGGGTTTTCCGACCTGTGTCACCCGGTGAAATAACCTTTCAGCACTTATTTCTAGGTAAAGCTATTGCTAAATATACCAGAGAAAAGCTAAAAAGCTAAGCCGGAGTTACTACCCCCAGTGCGAGCTCCATGAAATGGAGTCGTGTATGAGAAAGGGTGAGATTGTCACAATCACAGGCCTCCGCCCTGTAAACATTCCCAATGTCAAAAGTCCCACCGAGTGAGGTGCCGTTACAAACCCCCACACCACTCGCGGACTGTAAACAAACCGGCGTCACCCACATTCCACTTTTACTTTTAGCACGCGTTCGCTTTTGTCCTGTTTGTGTGTGCGCTTCTTTGTAACCCTAAATTTGGTTCTACTATGGCATCCTCCCAGGATTCTTCTTCACCTAAGTTGAGTACCATCTCTGTTTTTTATTTTAGGCGGTAGAGGCTCCTTATTTCCCTCTAATTTAATAATTAGGGGGATTTATACGCCCGCCTCTTCCACCTTCTCCCGGCCCATGCGACCTTCAGTCTCGGTGCGAGATTTTTATGTCGGGGCTTCGTTCCCCTTCATTTTCTTATTGTTGTGCCTTTTTGCTTATCCTATATTCTATTGGGCATTTTTTATTGTTGTTTTATTACCCTTCTCTGGGGAAGTTCGGGTCCTTGTCGTTTAGGCTACGAGTTTTCCCCCTCGGGCCTATCCGATCTTTATCAATTCTTATATGTGTTGTGTCTGGACCCTCACTTCCTCCACTGTTTGGGTATATTATTTGAGATGGTACAATTATGCTTATTGGGTTTAATTTAAGCCTAGCGCACGGATGTCTTTGATATTTTCGGATAATATCCCTCTACATATGTCCTTATGATTATTTGAATTATTGAATTATTTTCTTTGCCTAGGATAGGTTAACTTTAGGCTAGTCGGGTAGATACCTTCTCCCCCTGGGCTTCCTCCGTCAGCCAGCCGGCTGTGTTAGGTTAGCCTAGGATTAGGCTGTGGCGTTCTCTTCCCTTTCTTGGGAGGGAAGGTTAGGTGTGTAGGAGGGTTCATGGTTGGAGCTTCCCTTAGGTGTGGCGTTTTGGTTAGAGAAGTTGGGCATGCGCTTCTCCCTCTCCCTGTTCGGCCTTTCCGTTTAGACTGTTGAGTCCTAATAAGGTTAAGCTGGAATAGCGAGGGTATCTCGCGTAGCCTACCTTCGTCTGAACCACACCTTCGGGTTATTCTCCATCTTCATGTATACACCCCTCTCCTACCCCATTACTCCTTCCTCCCCCCCCGCCTCCTCACTCTCTCCCCCCCTTGGTTCGCTTTCATATACTATGTTAACTTACCAAGGTCCGAGAGCTTTACCCTGTTCCTTACGCTATAGCCTATATCCCCTTCCTCTGCATTGATTGGTTTGTTCTCTCGCTACTGGGTTCCAACCTTACCCGGTCACACCCGGTCGAGACCTCAGTTGGGGACCGGGGGTGCTCCCACACCCCTGTTTCCCATTCCCTTTACCTTTCTTTGCTTTTTTGGCCTTTGAGAGTCCCCCATCCTCTTCTCTCTTAGTATTGTTCGTACGTGTTCGTCCGATCGAAGGGAGAAGGCTGGATCTCATGGCGCCCGGGGAGTGCTTACTCACCCCCTGGTCGCTGCTACGGGTCCCTCTCTCATGGCCTATACCACCCCTCCCTCCTTCCCCTATAGTGTCAGTGCGTCCCTTTTCCCCCCACCCGAGTGTCGTTCTCCCAGAACGTCATCTCAGGGGAAATTTGTGTTCATGTTGCCAGTTAGAGTTTCCCACCTGACTGTCTTCTGTTTTTCACACGCCATGACATTTACCTTCGTTCTATTCATTTAGAACACCTATAGTTCCCTAGTATCTACCCTCCGCCGACTAGCTATCTTTGTGTTTTCTCTGCTAGGTAGTCGGGCGTTCTTGTCGCCTTCCACTCCGGTGGGTACGGTGTTTGGTCGGACGGTGCTCACCACACCACCTCCGCCGTCACCGTATTAGAGTACAGGACTTCCCCGGCTCCAAGCAGAAATATCCACTCTTATAGTTGACCTTTCCCTAGTATGCATACATATTATATTATATTTATATATATACACTATCCTTTTGGGACCTTCCTGTCGCTCCGGATTAACTCCGGTGGTCCCTTTAGGTTGTTAATCTTACATGTGCCAGTAGGCCCCTTAACCTATGCGCTATATATATATATGGACCTATCTGGATAACTGTTTATATATATATATATATATATATATATATATATATATATATATATTTATTTTTTTTTTTTATATATATATATTATTTTTTACCTTTTTGTATTTTGTCCTTTTGGGACCTTCCTGTCGTTCCGGATTAACTCCGGTGGTCCCTCTAGGTTGTTGATCTTCATGTTCCAGTAGGCCCCTTAACCTCCCGGTACGCTCCGGCGGGACCTACCTGGATAACTGTTTATTATCCTAAGACACTGCTCCGGCACCCCTATCAGCATACTCATATACCCGTCAACTTACAGATGGTGCGTTGTCAGGAGCAGGGGTGCACCGCTGTGCTTCATCAAGCCAGTGGACATGAGGTGTGCAGGTCCCACTCCGGGTGTGCTGTCCACGTAGGGGACCTGATCGTCTAGCACCCTGATGGTTGTGAGGTGTGCTACGCCCTCTATGAGCAGGTTCTGGATGAGTCGGTAAGTTAGTTTTTCCTTTCCGATTCATGTTTGCCTTCAGTTTTGTCTCTTATGGATAATTGAAAGATATTCTCCTTTTAGGAGGCTTGGTCACCTGACTTTCTCCTTCTTCCAGATTGACCGCAGCTCTCGGGACTCTTCGATGTCGACCCTCAAGACCTGGGTCAGCGGCTTCGGGAGGAACGTTGGGGCAGGGAAACCCTACGTTTTGTCGAAGGATGTTTGTAACGTTCTCTTCCCCGGCGCCTGGATCTCAGCTTCAGTTGCGGACGAGGTAGCCGCCCCCTTGATCGCTGGGATCCGGGAGATGACGCAGCCCTCCCAGGAAGAAGTCGCTGCATGCGGAGTGGTCGCCGAGGATGTTGCGGCTCTTAATCTGGACCTCGAACCGATGAACATTGATCTGGATCTGCAAGCAGGTAAGGGGGTAAGTGAGGCAGGTGATTTACTGTTTAGCTCTCCTTCTTCTACTGCTTCTTCTTTCCGAGGATTCGTGAAATCCTCTTGCCTTATGGACGGTGCAAGGTCTACCGTCCCTAAGGCTAAATCAGTTAAGAAAAAGACCTTAAAGTCCCAGAAAGTCCGCTCCGGGGTTCCCTCGAAGACGTCACGGGCCCCTAGCTCCGTGCCGTCTACGAGCAAGGCCTCTACTTCTGGGAAGGGAGCACGGCCTAAACAAAGTAAAGAGGTTTCCCCCCTCCTTCCTTTGATGCTGAAGCATTTGCCGAGCTTCTTATGAAGAAGTTCGACAAAAGAGTTGACGACAAGCTGTCGCAACTCTCGAGCCAACTGTCTTCCTCAAATGCTTCCGTGCTCTCCTTATCAGAGGTTAAGAGGGACTTTAATCTCTGGATTCATGAGTGGCGGAGCGGCCAACAGATCTTTCTCCGTCCCGGACACCTCCAGCCCTCCTCCCTTTGATAAAGGAAACCCCTGGCGCCTGACCCTTTTGCTCCCCAGCATGAGGTACCCTTACTATCGAGGGCCTAGGCACCCGTGGGCTGGAGGAATTAGAATTCTTCCCTCCTAACCTGCAATCACCTTATGCAGGTTTTGCCAGGCTCACCGAGGAGGCATGGGTTCGGTCCGATAAGGTCCCCAAGGAAACTGTCATCTTCCCGAGGGACCAGGCCCAGTCGGCCCTACTACGGACTTTGTCGGAGTGGCAGGCGGAGAACACCAAACTCACTCCGGCCAAGGGTGCTTTTACGATGTTCTCTCTGGGAGAAGTTCTTCCCACCCCTTGCACCTCTAAAGTGGCTTCCCTCACGAACCAGGCTTGCATGGAGGGTAAGCCCCTTCCCCATCTCCGGGAGACAGATCCCACCTCTCTTGTCTTACCCGGAGATTCTCAGTTTTGGGTAGGAGCCCCGGACACCTTCACGGTTACTCGACTGGACCCTGACTGCGCTTCTAACCTCTTCAGCGAACAACTCCCTAAGATCCCGGAGTCGCTCCTGAAGGCTGAAGCTGAGTCTAAGGACAGACTTAGTAGGTCCTTAAACTCTTTGACTTTAGCAGAGGCAACGTCAGTGGTATATAGCAAAGACGCTCTATTTCAGGTGCTGACGAAATCTCTCTTAGGGAGTTTTCAGCAGGACCTGTATGACTTCATTAAGGCCCGGTTGAACTGCCGAAAACACATCTTTTCGGCAGCCACCATCCGTCATGAGCCTAACAGGCTCATGAAAAGCTCCATCTGGGGAGCTAATCTCTTCCCCCAGGAAGAGGTTGATGCGGTCCTAGCTGAGGCAACTAGGGCCAATCAGAGTCTCCGCTCCCGTTGGGGCTTATCCTCTAAGAGAAAGCAGTCTGAGCCCGCCGGAACTCACCCCAAGCCAGGGAAGAAGTTCAAGAAATTTAAACGGCTCCCGACTCAGACTGTCTTGCAGGCTGTCCAGGTCCCCGTCCCTGGTCATCCCTCAACCTCTCAGTCCCAACCTCAACCTCAGTATGTGCTGGTCCAACCAGCCCATCAACCTCTCGCTGCTCCTTCATATGTCTCCTCCCCAGCTTTCAACGCTTCATATGAAAGCCAGGGTGCATTTCGGTCAATTCAAAATGCAAGGGGAACGAGAGCCAGAGGATACTTCCGTGGTAGAGGAACACCCCGCTCCTCCTCCAGAGGAAGGGGAGGCAGAGGCTCCAGGGGAGGCAGACCCTCTCCAGCCCAGTGAGATATCTCAGGTAGGCGGGAGGTTATATCATTTTCGGGACCAGTGGAGCTTCAGTCCCTGGGCCCAGAGTATAGTCTCCAAAGGACTGGGGTGGAGTTGGTGCAGAGATCCTCCCCCCAGTCAGGTTCCATCAATCACCGTCCAAGGCTCTGAAGGACTTTGTGAAAGTTCTATATTAAAGAGGGCAATAAAGAAAGCGAGGCATCTGAAATTTCAAGGCAGACTGTTCAGTGTTCCAAAGAAAGGTTCCAGTCAGCGAAGAGTAATTCTAGACTTGTCTCGTCTAAATTCCTACATTCAATGCGACAAGTTTGAATGCTTACAATCTCGCAGGTTCGGACCCTACTGCCCGTGGAGCCGTAACCACCTCTATAGATCTTTCAGACGCCTATTATCACGTCCCGATTGAGAAGGTTCTCTCCTTATCTGGGGTTCAGACTAGGAAATCAAGCATACTCGTTCAGGGTCATGCCATTCGGTCTCAATATAGCCCCCACAATCTTCACCAAACTGGCAGATACGGTAGTTCAGCAACTCCGGTCTCAGGGGATCATGCTAGCCGCATACCTAGACGATTGGATTGTTTGGGCATCCAACATCAACGAATGCCGGAAAGCAACAGCCATAGTAATCGGCTTTCTGGAATCACTGGGCTTTCAAATAAACAGGGAGAAATCCCGCCTAGTTCCGGAGAGTCGCTTTCAATGGTTAGGGATCCAGTGGGACCTGTGTGCACACAAACTATCTCTTCCGCTGGCCAAATGGAGAGAAATAGCAAAGGCAACCAGACAGTTCCTCAAGAACAAGAAAGCTTCCCGTCGTACCCAAGAAAGAGTCTTAGGTTCTCTTCAGTTTGCTTCAGTGACGGATCTTCTTTTGAAATCCAAACTGAAAGACATAAACAGGGTATGGCGAAGCCGAGCCAATGTCAGGTTCAGAGACAAAGTATCTCTGATTCCGCCGATTTTGAAAAAGAGACTCCGGCCTTGGACGACTGTCAAGAGCTTATCAAAGTCAGTACCTCTTCAGTTTCCTCCTCCGTCATTAGTAATTCACACCGACGCTTCCCTAAGCGGGTGGGGAGGATACTCTCACCACAAGAAGGTACAGGGGACTTGGTTCACCGTGTTCCGCCAGTTCCATATCAATGTCCTGGAAGCTATGGCAGTCTTTCTAACCCTGAAGAAACTGCGTCCAAACAATCTGATTCATATAAGATTGGTTCTGGACAGCACAGTAGTAGTACATTGTATAAACAGGGGAGGTTCCAAATCGAGTCGGATCAACCAGGTTATGATAGCAATATTCTCTCTAGCAAACAAACACCGGTGGCATCTGTCTGCTACCCATCTTGCAGGGGTCCGGAATGTCATTGCAGATTCCCTATCCAGGACAACTCCGCTGGAGTCGGAATGGTCCCTGGACAAAACTTCATTCAGGTGGATTTGCAATCAGGTTCCGGTCTCAAGTAGATCTCTTTGCAACAGAATGCAACCACAAACTACCTTGTTATGTTGCTCCCAACCTGGACCCTCTAGCTCACTCCACAGATGCAATGTCCATAGATTGGAACAAGTGGAAAAGGATCTACCTCTTTCACCAGTAAACCTGTTACTGAAAGTCCTTCACAAGCTCAGGACATTCAAGGGTCAGATAGCCCTAGTGGCTCCCAACTGGCCGAAGAGCAACTGGTTTCCACTTCTTCTAGAGCTGAAGCTTTGGTGCTTGCAAATTCCCAACCCAAAACTGACGCAAATAGTACAAACTCAGACTGTGTCAGCTTCCTCAAGAATTCAGAATGCCCTGGCTTTGTGGATTTCATGAAGTTTGCAGCTCAGAAGGATGCTAATATTGATTCTATTAACACTTTGTTCCTAGAATCAGACAAAAGGGAATCCACTCTCAGACAATATGACTCAGCAGTAAAGAAATTAGCACTCTTCTTAAAAGAATCTGAAGCAACTGTAATGACCACTAATTTAGCAATTTCATTTTTTAGGTCATTATTTGAGAAAGGTCTGGCCTCAAGTACTATTACTACAGCAAAATCAGCTTTGAAAAAGATATTTTTGCACGGGTTTAAGATTAACTTAACAGACTCTTATTTTTCGTCAATCCCTAAAGCCTGTGCTCGTTTAAGACCAGTAACCCGCCCATATACGGTTTCCTGGTTCTTAAATGATGTTCTTAAATTAGCCTCAGAAATAGATAATCAGGATTGTTCTTTCACTAACTTATTGAGGAAGACCTTATTTTTTATTAGTTTAGCTTCAGGTGCTAGAATTTCTGAGCTGTCTGCCCTGTCTAGAGAACCCAACCATATTGATTTCCTTCCATCAGGTGAAGTGTTGCTAGCTCCTCACCCTAAGTTCCTAGCTAAGAATGAAGATCCTCGAGATAGGTGGTCTCCCTGGAAGGTCATCCCCCTCCCACAAGACCTGACTTTATGCCCAGTCTTTACCTTGAAAGCCTATTTAGACAGGACCTCACAGATAACTTCCGGGCCTCTGTTTGTAAGGGAAGGGGGAGGAACTATCTCTATGAAAGCCATTAGGCAACAGATCTTATATTTCATTAAACATGCAAACCCAGATTCAGTTTCAAAAGTACATGACATTAGGGCAGTGGCCACCTCCACTAACTATTTCCATTATATGAATTTTGAGGATCTTTCAAAATATACGGGGTGGAAGTCTCCCGTAGTTTTTAAACGCCACTACCTGAAATCACTAGAAGCTCTGAAGTTCACTACAGTGGCGGCAGGGAACATCGTTCCCCCCTCCGTTTAATTCTTTCTAGTACTCAGTCAGTCTCCTCCCTCCTACCTGCCTCATTTATTCCCCTTAGGTCACCTCCAGGTCAGGCATGCTTCACAGCCTGTCTCATGACCATGTCATAGTTTTGTCTTGTCTAATGTGTTTAATTTAAATATGCTGTGTGTTCTTTTCTCTTGTGGGACATAGTTCCCCCACCTTAGTCTTAAGTATAATGTTTAGTACCTATTTTTCACATTTATGTACTCATTAATCTAAGGATGGTTTTATATTTATGTACACTTTAGTATTACATTAAATTTAAGTATCTTTATTATATCTAAATACCACATCTTGCTACCGGGATAATTAAAACTCTTGTGGACTTCTAGTTTTATTACTTTCCTCTACAAGTTTCCCTTTTTGTTTCAGGATGGTATTTTGATTTCTCTGTTATTATTTCACCGGGTGACACAGGTGGAAAACCCAGAAAAAGGATTTTGACAAAGGAAAAATCTATTTCTGGGGAGAGACCTGTGTCACCCGGTGACCCACCCATGGTTCCTTTCTTTTCCCCTGATAAAATACCATTCCAGGATGGGGGTGCTAACATGGAATGTGGGTGACGCCGGTTTGTTTACAGTCCATGAGTGGTGCAGGGGTTTTAACGGCACCTTACTCGGTGGGACTTTTGACATTGGGAATGTTTACAGGGCGGAGGCCTGTGATTGTGACAATCTCACCCTTTCTCATACACGACTCCATTTCATGGAGCTCGACACTTTTGAGGAGTAGTAACTCCGGCTTAGCTTTTTAGCTTTTCTCTGGTATATTTAGCAATAGCTTTACCTAGAAATAAGTGCTGAAAGGTTATTTCACCGGGTGACACAGGTCTCTCCCCAGAAATAGATTTTTCCTTTGTCAAAATCCTTTTTTTGTTAAAATAAGATTTTGATCCAAAGTAAATACAAGCTTGTATGTGCTAAAATCTCCAGCAGACCAACAGATCATCCGATATAATTTTTTTTCTTTATCTTTAGCTTCAACATCGGCAATAACATACCCAGTTGCCATAATTTGTTAGCTTAATGAAATAACCTATCATCTAATGTTAAACTTAATTTCTGAGGAGGCCATGGCTTATTGCACAGTGAAAAAACATGAAAAAGACTTTATGAATGGCAGAACGATGCATAGATGTGCGTGGGGTATCTGTGCTAGCGTAGTAATACTACTGTAGCAGTAGTGCCGCAACAGTAGTAATAGCAGTAATATACATGAATTAAACATTTAGGCCAACTGCTGGGATCCTTGAGGATCACTTAGCACTTCTTACAACTACTCGAGAAATGAGTTTTTATAGCCAGAAGTTAAATTTTCTAATCCAACAATGCCCATGATAGCCTTCAGTGTTATTCTGAATTATAACGAGGCCAAAGTGGGTGGAGCCTCATGAAGTCATCATTCTGACGATAATTATTGGTGAAGGTTTAAAGCCAAAATACGGTACCGGCTATTTTTTTTTTTTTTTTCAGTAAATAGGTAGATAGCCAATAAATAAAAATTGCTTGACATTGGATATAGCAGTTATCAAATCAAGCTTGTCTACTATGGTTTTGAAAATTACCAACTATTCCCTACATCTTGTCAATCTGATTGTGACCTATAAAGTAGACTGTAATTTCTTGGGAAACTTATTTTGGGAGTTAGACTAATAATCGAAGTATTTTTGTATTTATTAACATATTTTGTTGGTTTGTTCATTTTGACAATTATCAGTGGAGAGGTTTCAGAGTTCATAAAGGTGTACTGCTTTGCTTGTATTTAAATTTTTATGTCATTGTTGCCAGAGGTCTAGCCTTTGTTACGTATAGCCAATCATCCACCGAGAAAGAGGGAAGAAATGCTGTCATAAGTTACATAATGAGTGCATTTGAAACCTTTTCTCTGAGTAAGTTACCAAATTTATTCAACCTACGTAATGCAGAATACAGTCAAAATTTGTGTAGATATAATGTGTATTCTGAATAAGCATTATATTTATGAAATGCATAGATAAAAAGTTATTGCGAAAAAACCGTGTTACAGAGGCCCTGAATCTCATAGTAATATGTTTTTATAATGTTTAATCATATATGAATGCTACAATATGCAAATTAAATGTAAGTAATTACAGAATTTAAATACAGAATTACAGTCATACCCCGAGCTTACATGAAGTTAGGTTCCAGGACCTCTCGTGCAGGGTGAATTTCCGCGTAAGTTTGGCACGGTCTCTAAAAATGCTAATATATGCTTATTTCTAAAGCTTAAGCACTAAATATGACCTTAATCATGCTCCCAAATTATTACTTTAATCATGCTCCCAAATTATTAAGTTAACTTTTAAATAAAATTAATGTTACTGTAATTTGAAATTAAAGTTACTGTAATTTCCTTTAAAAGTTAGCTTAATACATTACCCTTAAAAAAAAGAAATAAATGGTTGACATAAAAATATAGGAATGTGTGAGGATTAGTATATTATTTCTCTCTCCCCCCATTCCACCGATCTATTTTTAGAAGTCTTCTCAACCTCGTTTTTAAAATCTTCTTTATTTTGTCTCTTTCTTTTTGTTCTGAAATGCTCTATGTCTATGTTTTAGAACGGCGCATTTACAGTTTGTAAACGGTACAGGTAAAATTCGATCAATTTAAAATTATCTACTGTACAGTTCAAGACATACAGGGAAACAGTAATACGTAGGTTGGCTAACTACGAACGAGAGAGAGAGAGAGAGAGAGAGAGAGAGAGAGAGAGAGAGAGAGAGAGAGAGAGAGAGAAAAACATTTGACCACTAATCAGCAACACTCCCCTTTCTTGTCATGTTAAATGACATGTCTGACAGCTTTTGCCTTTGACCTTCTTACAAAAGATGATGGGAAGAATTTGTTTGTTTAAAATAATACAAATTTTGTAACTACAGTTATATTATTATTATTATTATTATTATTATTATTATTATTATTATTTAACCTTATTAATCTTGTTAATACTGTATTTGAAAATTAGTACTTATTATTAGGTAAAGAATTTACTAATCATACAAAACAAATAAACATACCTATATACATGTACCATAAAAATTCTCTCATAAAGAGAGAGAGAGAGAGTAAAAGAGAGAGAGAGAGAGAGAGAGAGAGAGAGAGAGAGAGAGAGAGAGAGAGAGAGAGAGAGATTATTACTTTTAATATTTAATGGTATTTAATTTACACATAAAAACTTGAAAACTTACAAATTACATTAAAAATTAAACAAACACTTTTGCAGGATTTTTCAGTGTTCACAAATGTTTGCGTGTCTGTGAAAAACTCGTGAATGACCATTACAGTAACACCCCGGTATTCACGGGGGATAGGTACCACACACCCCCAAGAATAGCTAAAACCACCAAATACTTAGAACCCTTCTAAAAACACCTAGAACTGCCTATTTTGATAGTTCAAACACACACAAAACAAACTAATAATGCTTATACAGGTATTATCCTACTTACGATGGGGGTTAGGTTCCAAAAAAAAAAAAATCATCATCATCGTTTGTTGGAAAAAACGTAAGAAATACCAAAACGTATCTCGAACATAGCCTAGCCTACACTAGGGTATTCAGTACCATGTACAGTATACATATATGGTAGCCTACCCTACACTATAAAGTATACTCTATACATACACAGTACAGCAATTATTAATATCAGCTAATTCTGGAGGTTCATGCAAAGTGACTTATGATAATTCAGTGCAAAGAGAAATTGAATAACAAGAACTAGCTTAGCCTACACTATGGTACATTGTATACATATACGGTAGCATAGCCTACATTATACTGTATTCTATTCACATATCGTATTATACAAATGTCAACATAACAAATATGCATCTTTTAAAATGTTATACCTTAATTCACTGTATCCAATAATATTGTATATATTCTTATATTACTTTTGTATTATATACTGTGGTCATAGCGATCAATGTTTTGGTTTGGAAATCGTTTATGCAGTGTTTATTTCACTGTATATAATTCAGTTCAGAGCACTTTTCTTGCTCCTAGTTAGCGTAAATGAATCTCTAGATACTTTATTTATATGGGACAAGGTTATTTTTCGTTATACAAAGTGTTTTTAAGTCGAAATATAACTAAAATTTGTCTCGTTGTGAAATTAATTTAGCTATTTTTTCATTAATAGATGGCAATGGCAGTTTGGAGATGTTTGTTTTGTGTAAAAAAAATTCAAGATTCCGCTCGCAATTTTCACTTGATTTCATCATAATACAAGCTTTATGTATTTATCGTTTATCAGCATCAAAATAACAGTAATGTGTTCTTTCATGCCCAGTAGTTTTGATTAAAATACTTTCTCTCCAATTTTAATTACGATCGAGTTTCATCCATGTTGCCGATGCACGATAATTTACAGTATAGTCATTAGCAGCTTCAACATTGCTTTTTCAGCTTCACCTACAACTTGCAGCTTAAATTTAGCAGCATATTTCCTTGGTGATCATTTATCTATACTGAATAAGGGTATAATGTAAAAATATATCAGTCTTATTCTACTTAACATCATTTGTGCTATAAGCTATGGTAATTGTTTATTACCGTACGATGGTTGAAATACCAGGTAAATGGCTGTTGTTATTGATTCGGTTAAAAACAAAACAACAGTTTCTCGGTCGGTTGTTTATGGCTGTATGCATTTACGCAAGAGCATAACATTACTAACAATACTTTTATCATTCTCTTTTACTTTTTTAACTAGAAGATGGGATAAAGAGATGGAGGAAAAGTTGTCTATTGTAATCTGGTCTCTCTCACTGCCTGATTATGCTGCTTGCATTACCTGAGTATTTTAATAGTTTTATCACAAAAAAGTGCATTAGCCATGAAAATGAGATGAAAATACAGTAATTAGTGAATATTTCTCAGTGAAAAATACCGCGAATGGGCGAATTTTCCGTGAATAATGGGTTGATACATTTCACAGAGAAATCCATGACTATGTGAGTCTGCGAATCATGAGATCGTGAATACGGGGGGTTTACTGAAGTTAGGTTCCAATGAAAAATTTGTGTGTCTGTGAATTCGCGCAACTCGAATCGAGGAAGTTTGGGGTATTACAGTATATGAAAATGACAAAATTTTAAAGTAATTTGTATTTTTCCTAACATACAAACCTGAGGTTTTCACATATGGGATTAACTTTCAGCGAGCTGGAAGTCTGGCCATTAAACTTTTGCAAGGTTGGTTATGGTAACAGTTACCAATGGCAGGGGCAGAAGCACCACCCACCCAGTTGGTATACTTTCAGTTCTACGCAGTTTAACTTTTGTCCCAGGTAAGATTATAAGGGGTGGTAAGAGGTGGGCCCTTAATGTAAAGACCTCAGGTTTGCATATTAGGAAAAATACAAATTACTTTTAAAAAATTTGTCCTTTGTTCCTACACCAATACAAACCCTCGGTCTTCACGTGTGGGAGACTTACTTTTAGAGGGAGGATTCCAAGTAAATCTCTGAACTGATTGGTAGTTCGGCTCACCTGGCACTCTCTTCCTGGTCATGAAAGAGCAAAGGAAGGAGACCATGCTTTTGATCCACTGAACAAGAGAGATGTTCAATTGTCAGATTTCTGGGCATTTCAAATTAAATGTAATAACCTTGATTCAAAAAGGTTTGGATTAACCCACAGTGTCAGAAACTAAAAAGCTAAGAATAACCAACTGGTTTGCTCATAGTCAGTCCCTCTCTCCCCTTGCTAGAGAGAAGGAAGGATTTGCATCTATTAATCCAAATAGTTAGATCATAGATAGGATAATCAGTCATCTAAATCACCTGCATGCCCACCAGTCCAGCCGTGATGACTCATTCACTGTTCCTCTGCTCACTGGAAGAGGAAGGAGTGCAGGAGAAAGGGAAGCCAGTCCCACACACACCTTCTCCTAGCAGCCACACACCTTAGGCAAGATGCAACCTGTCCCTCAAGAGGTGGGTGAACTAAATAACTTGTTAAGCATCCACCATAGGAGCTAAGGAAAAGGAGTCCAAGGACCTATGGGCAACGTACCAAGGTAAAAGGAGATGAATGTGATCTGCACGATTACATTCCATCCTAGTACCTAACCGACAGGTTCTTTCTGAATGCGATGACAAACCGATGCCCCTGGCCTTGAAGGATCTGGTCGGAAAGCACTGATGTCCACCAAGAAGTTGTGGGGTATGCTCATCTAATCATCTCACCAGTCAAGAGAAATGACAATTTGGACACCATTTCTCAGCCAACTTGAAGGTAATGAATGAGTTGTTGGCATTGGGTTGAAATTCTAGTCTTTACAGAGGCAACACAAACGTCATGCTTCACTGGCACCACAGGACCATGGAAGTGGAATGATCCATCTCACTGAACACTTTCGAAACATGTAGAATGATGAAAGGCGTAAGCTTCCATATGTAAATGGGAACCAAAGGTGCAAGAAGACAGAAAAGAAAAGCACCAACTTCAGTAAGTCGAGAAAGAATGACCATGATCAAGATTCTTTAGAGGTTGAATGAATCTGTAAGTCAAGGTGTCAAGATCAAATGCCCTTATCTCCTGATTTCAGTGAATAAATGTTGTAATGACATCCATCTTGCTTGGGATGTATGGTTGGCCACTGCACTGAATGTTCTTCTGTCTGCTAGTGTACTTGCACTGCAACAGAGCAGGTGAAAGGACACTAGGACCTTTTGTTGACCATGGCACTACCATGGTGTCATTGCTACCACACCAAGGAGTGTCCAACTTGGATCTTGAGAATCCACATAATACTCCCCTTGGATTGTGGATCAGCTGGTAATTACAGCAGCAGCAGCAAGAGGAATGTAACTATACTATTCAAAAGAAATGGAGCTCCTAGACACCGCTTCTAGACTGAGTAGGAACCAAACACAAGTTGTCGGAACTTAGTCTGGAGGTATTGTTGATCTCTTGGCAAAACAACGGGAAGTTGCAAGCACAAGGTTTGAATCATGGATGCAAGACCAAACTTGTCTGTCATACATCCATAATCCTGGAGTTTGTCTGGTTAACCGCTGTGCTGTGTGTGCTACTGCAAACCTGAGCGCCCACACTGCCAATGGAATGCATCTGGCTGACCACTGTGCTGAAGTGCCGCTGTAATAAGCCTAAAAAAAGTAAATACTGCCATGACCCAACATTGACTCACTTCAACTCCCTCTTTGGAAGTGGAAGTTGGTCAAGGTTTCTAACCTTGGAAACAGAACACAAATCACCCCTAAAGTTAGAGAAGTACTTATTAAACACATTCAGTGGAAGAAATGTCTTTTAAACAGATATAAGACATGGCTTGTAGAAGCCCACAACAAAAAGTCAATCTAAGGACTATACAGTATGTCTATAACAATAGACAATATATATATATATATATATATATATATATATATATATATATATATATATATATGAAAATAAAAAAAAAAAGGCACAATGAACAGCATTCAGGGTACTACTGTGCTTCCTGAGAACATGGACAAACCAATCGAAAAGAATATTCTCTTGGACGCTCTTAAAAAGAGATATCCCTGAGTCCAAGATTGTGAGGTATATAATATAATACAAAGTAAGCAAAGAAATAAACAAATGTTAAAAATTGCAAAAATAAAATTTGAAGGTGAAGAGCTACTCAAAAAATAAAAATTTCAGGCCAAAACAAAGAAATAAGACCATATGTCCCAAAGTCACTAGCATCAAGATTGTAGTAAATATGGGTATGCAAAGAAATATTGTCGAAACAAACCTGTAATGTGCGTATTGTGAATCTGGCAAACATGTCTCACAATGGAACTGCAGTGAACCAAGTGTTGAAACTGTGGCCAAGATCATCATGCAAAGTCCAAAGAATGCATGTATTATATATACAATAAAGAGTTGAAAATATTGCAAGAAAGAACAGGGATGTCTATAAAAACAGCTAAACTGGAACTGAAAGTGAGAGGAATTTAAGACCCGCCGATAATGAAACAAAAATGCATACAGACTGAAGTTACGGAGCACAGAAAAATAAATCTGAAGAAATTAATGCTTTACAGAAAAACACTAAAATGAAGAATAAACAGGTATAAATGATACATATATTTTATAAAATTCCTTTGAAATATTAATGCAAATAGGAGCACAAGAAAATACTACTACAGAAGTAGCATAGGAAAGTTGTGATGGACTGGAAATTAAAGATAAAAAAAAGACCTTTGGAGAAAACACCACCCAAAATGAAGAAACCAACTACGTATTATTTGACAAAAATTAGTTAAATCAAAGACAAAGGATATGAACAAAGAACAAAATCAAAAATAAGCTAAAAATATACCTTTATCTCCTCAATTAATAATAAAACCTATGAAAGCAGATATCTAAAACACTGAAGAAGTAGAAGAGAACCAAACCACAGACAACAATGATTATGTCAAGGGAGAAGAGGTTACTCCATCACAAATAATTGGTACAACAAGAGCAAATGAGTCAAGAAATATACATAACACATGTGAATGTAATGACTGTTTCGTTGAATTGTGCAATAATAACAAAAACATAACAAAAGATGGTTTAACAAACATTATAAAAAATTTTATGAAATACAGAAAAACGAAACCACTCATTTGAATACCCATGAAAAAGATTGCATGTGCACTGCAAACTTAATATATTATAAAGAAAAACAAATGTTGTGAGTAAATTATTAGAAAAAATGCAAGCTGATGATAAAAAAAAAAGCAAAACTTGACTGCTATGACAATATTTTCAACAGTCATGTTATACAATGGAACGTAAATGGTCTACAGACCAGATTACATCTAAGAGAAATACAACGATTACTAAAAGAATCTGAACCAATGATATTATGTTTATACAACATGTCAACAAAACTGTATCAACAATAGGTAAATACACCTTAGCATCTACTTCAAGAGAGGAAGAAGAAAATTTAGGTACAGCCATATATGTACATAAAGTAATTTATGACAAAGTACCTGTAAACATTACTGATTTGCAAATATCACGTATTTAAATATGAATAAAAAACAATAATTAAGTAATTTATACCTGATAAAAATTACAACATTGATAAGCTTAAAGAATGACTTTACAATACCAAGGAACCTTCATTAATGGTAGGTGATTTTAATGCCCACAACCCATTATGGGACTATAATTGTACAAACTCAATCAGAGCAGGAAGTAGAATTATTCATGGATTCAAATGACATGTGCTGTATAAATGATGCCAAAATCAGCACATATTATTCAAAACCCCGTGGAGCATTTTCTTCAGCAGACTTAACTCTAAACTCAGCACGTATTATTCAAAAACACATGGAACGTTTGCCTCAGTAGACTTAACTCTGTGTGTCTCAAGTATACTAGACAGATTAGATTGGAATACTGTACTATAGTTGATGGCTCTTACACCAGTGATCATTTCCCAATAGTTATTAATTTCATTATTACTAAGCAATCCTGCAAAACATGCCCCTCACTATAACATTTATAAAGCAGATTGGGAGTGATATGAAATGCACTCTAAGAATATCCCACCATTTGAATATTTAAAAGACCATAATAAAACTAATCTTATTGATTTCATTAAAAATGATGCTGAAAAAGTAACACCAAAATCAAAATCTCATCCAACAAAACACAAAGTTCCATGGTGTTCTGATAAGCTAACAGAATTAGTAAATATAAAACACAGTGGGGAGATGAACTGATAACTTAATAGAATATAGAATTTAGGCCACAGACCAAGCACTCGCACCAATGAGGTTATTCAGAGCTGAAAAGGAAACTGACAGTAAAAATGTCTGAAAGTTGTAAAAGGAGGAAACCCTCACAGTTACACTATGATCAATTGTTAGGAGAGGGTGAAAAGCAAGATGGAAGAAAGAATATGAAAGGCGGTATAATTGAAGGAATGAAAGCAGTTGCAGCTGGGGCCGAAGGGACGCTGCAAAGAACCTTAAATAATACCTACAGTGCATTGCATGAGGTGCACTGGCAGCACTACCCCCGTACGGGATAGATAATTTAAATAAAGAGTTCAACAAAATTAATCAAACATTACCAATATTAGAAGAAATTTACAAACAATTACTATATTATTACTAGAAATCAATACATTAAAACCTCTATACAACAAAAATCTGCAAAATTTAAAAAAGACGCAATTCAAGGAAGAATTATTTCATGGAGGAAATATATATCAGATCTCTCTAATAATACTCCCATACAAAAAATATGGGAAAAATTCCAGAAAATAAATCATAACCATATTAAACCACCTAGACATGCCAGAATAAAAGTTGGAAAAAGAATACTTGATCCGAAAGAAATAAGTACAATAAACCCCCGTATTCGTGGGGGATGTATACCACACCTTCCCCCCCCCAAGGAAAAGCTAACCTGCAAATGCCTAGAACCCTTCTAAAAACACCTAGAACTGATAGAATTTTCAATACTGACAATAAATAAGTCGTCTGGATTTAGTGAATACAGTAATACTTCAATCTTACACGATTCGAGTTGCGCGAATTCACACACACACGCACTTTTCACTGGAACCTAACTAATGGGCATACGCGATTTTTTCACAGACACACGAAATTCTCGAGAAACCCTGCAGAAGTGGGTGTTTAATTTTTGAAGTAATTTGCAAGTTTTCATGCTTTTATGTGTAAAATCTGTATGAAAAATGCATTTCATTCTTTTATGTGTAAAATCTGTATGAAAAATGAATTTCATGCTTTTATGTGTAAAATCTGTATGAAAAATGCATTTCATGTTTTAATGTGCAAAATCTCTATGACAAATGCATTTCATGCTTTCATGTGTAAAATCTCTATGAAAAATGCATTTCATGCTTTCATGTGTAAAATCTGTATTGAAAATGTATTATTTTTATTTTTGTACATGCATAAATATGATGCAAAGGTAATTTCAGCACATTCACTTAGTGTACTTTTACAAGATGTGATACCCATTTGCAAAGTTACTGCACTTTTCAAAGATGATACCCCTGCAGAAAATGCTTGTTTAATGTTTGAAGTACATTTATAAGTTTTCATGCTTTTAACTGTAAAATCGATATGGAAAATTTATATTTATATTTCTGTACATAAATATCATACAAGTATTATGTCCATTTGCAAAGTCTTTGTCACAAGGACTTCACATGACCTTGAGATGAGGCTGTTCAGTCGCGCTCATTTGATAAAACGAATTACAAGTGTCATTCTTTGAAAATTACTTTGTTCACCTCGGAGAAAAGTGCTGGTGCAATCTGTATGTACATGTAATTACAGCATGTTCAGTTGGTGTACTTTTACAAGGTGTGATACCCTTAGTTACTGCATTTACAAAGATGATACCCCTATAGAAAGTGTGTTTAATTTTTAAGTTTTCGTGTTTTTAGGTGTAAAATCAGAATGGAAAATTTGTATTTATATATTTGCGCATAAATAAGATACAAAAGCAGTACAGTTACTTTATTACAGTATCTCTCTCTCTCATTTGTAGTTAGCGCTCAAACATACTTTTACACCTTATTATTTCTCTGTACGTCATTACCTGTACAGTATATAATTTTAAATTGATTGAATTTTACCTGTACTGTACTACCTTCTACGAACATTATGTACATGTTTTCGATATTTTATGGAATTGTACTTTTGTTGACTGACACATGATGTTTTGCCTAGTGACGCAAAGAAAACGGCTTTTACTCTAAGTGACAAAGACAACGGCATCCCATGAATTAGGGGTAACATTAATATACGTACGCACCTACTGTAAATGCGCTATTATGAAATTGTGCAGTACTCAATTTTTATGTCAACCATTTACTGTATTCCTTTTTTAAGGGTAATAAGCTAAATTTTAAATAAAATTACACTAACTTTAGTTCATTTAAAAGTTAGCTTAATACTTTGTAAGCATATTTAGTACTTAAACTCTGGAAATAAACATTTATTACCATTTTTAAAGACCATGCCAAACTTACGCGAAAATTCACCTTGCACGAGGGGCTCCGGAACCTAACCTCGCGTAATTTCGAGGTATGACTGTACAGCCATCATACTTTGCACAAGTGGGATGTTACAACAATAAAAACTCAACCACTGACTTGTTACTACTTACAAGTGTCTCAGATAAAAACATCAAATTGTAGTTACGGGCACAACTCTGGAGATCACGAAAATATGACCTTAAACCCAAATATCTGAGTAAAGTACTTTGCAATTTTCCTTACTGTAATGAGTAACAGGCCCAGGGCTCAGCTCAATGTCTCCCAGAAGAATTAAAATTAACATAAAATCAGTATCAAAACTAACAGACTCATAACAACAGTAACACTGAAAAACTCAACAGAACAATAAACAACAATAACATCAACAACAACAGTAGTTACGTTATTTACAAAAAGTCTGTTGAGAGTATAAAGAAACATCACCATACGTCACTGAAAAACACCAGAAGCAACTTGTCGACAAGGTGGGGCCAGCAAACCTTGTACAGCAAAAGAAATCCACCAGGTTTGCCACAATAACTGGGGGAGGACAGTCAGGATGGATTTAGAAATAAAACACTCAGAAGGAAAAGATTAGGTAAAGACGAAGGCACTTTCCTGATAATCCACCAAGCAACTTTTGCTTTCTCATCAGCCTGTCCTACACACTTTTCAATAAACAGGAAAGTGAACAAAAAAGTGGATAAATGTCTGTTTGTACCCTTAGGAGGGAACTCAAACCCAAGACCATGGAAGGCCATGGTACAATGGCATGGCACAATCCAAGGTTGGAGAACAAGGTTTGTATTCAGAGTAGCCTTCTCTTAGAAAGGTTGCCTACCAAGGCTGAAGAGTCCCTTCTACCCACTGGTCTGATTTCAGAAAGTCCTTCTCCTAAGAGTTGAGTTGCCTGCCAATGCTTATGAATCTCTTCTACCCTAACTTGTGCAGGAAGGGACGTCAAACCTCGAGTAAATGTTGCTAAGGAAAGCCAAATGAATCCATAAGCCTTTGTGCAGTTTTTAATTTTATTTTCAATCATTCATCACCATGCTGAGAGACTATTTGGTCCCAGTGCTTGACCTCTGGCCTGGTATTTCATTCTAATCCTTCAGGCCAACCCTACGAGAGCTGACAGTAATATGTAGTTGTAACAAAAACGATGTTCACCCCTCTCTCTCTCTCCATGACAACACCTATTGGCTGAAGGAGTTGGAAGTAGCCAATCACACAGCTTGTAGTTTGATGCTTTGTGTATAAGTTGTCAATTGTATGAGTTGTACTTTTGTTCTCTCTCTCTCTCTCACTGAGATAAGAGAGAGAATTTTTATGCATATGTAACATGTACATTTATTTTGTATGATAAACAATTGTTTACTAAATTTCAAATATTAATATTAATGTAAAAAGAGCAAAATATCAATCAAATGTTAAAGGAAAATCCCTTAGTATCAATCTATTATCGTAACATGTACTGTATAAAAAAAAATAATGTTCACCCTCTCTCTCCCTCTCTCTCTCACTCTCCCCATGACATCATGCTATTGGCTGAAGGGGTTGGAAGTAGCCAATCAAACAGCTTGTAGCTCGATGCTTTGGTATGTACTGTCACTAGTATGTGAGCTGCATTTTTCTCTCTCTCTCCCTTCTTTCTTGCTCAGTTTTCTCTCTCTCTCTCTCTCTCTCTCTCTCTCTCTCTCTCTCTCTCTCTCTCTCTCTCTCTCTCTCTCTCTCACTGAGTTAAGAAAGACTTTTTATGCATATGTAACATGTGTTTGATTTGTGTGAATAAATGATTTACTAATTTTCAAATATTAATATTAATGTAAACACAGCAAAATATCAATTCATTTAGAAAAATATAATAAATTAGGTAAGATTTTAGCTCAATAATTGTTTTCCCCGATCTTTTTCTGTCTCTGACTTAGAGGGAGGGATGAAGGCCTAACTGTCAATCATCTTGACATATTAACCATGAAGGGGGTTAGCACCTGGGCAAAGAGAATAGAAAACTATCGTCCCAACATTTTTGTTTAACCAATGTAAACAACTCAGTTCAGCCCTTCTCTCTCTCTCTCTCTATGCCAAAGGATACTTGTAGAATGTGAGAGATGGATGGATAGATAGATAGATAGATAGATAGATAGAAGGGAGCTATTAGCTGGAAGGGTTAGAAGTAGCGAATCACACAGCAGGGTATGTTACCTCCATGCTGACTGGTTTATAGCACGACACGCTATTGGGTGCAAGAAGGGTTAGAGGAGCCAATCACAGAGCAGGATACCAGGTTTGTTAGTTGCTGATTGGCTTGTAGCTCTGATGCTTTGTGAGGGAGTTTTCCCTCTTATTTTATGTTGATTTTAGTTTAATGTATAACCTAGTTTTGTGAATAAATCTTTATTTACCTTTGTCTACGTACTGTCACCAGTATATTAAATAAATCTAATGTGCATATGTATTTTTGTTCTCTCTCTCTCTCTCTCTCAGGTAACTCGATTAGTTTTCACACACAGCTGTGAGCCACATATTTTTAAGGGTAATGTTGTAAGAGGATCTGAAATGATAATAAAGTGTTTTAGGATGATAGTTTAAGGTATATTTGGTGTAGGATGATAGCTTAAGGTATACATTTGGTGTTTGAACTATTAAAATAGGCGGTTATAAATGTTTTTAGATGGGGTCTTTGGTGTTTGAACTATCAAAATAGGCAGTTATACGCATTTTTAGGGGGGGGGGGATGTCAAGTATTTGCGGATTTTAGCTATTCGTGGGTGGTTGTGGTCCCTACCCACAGCGAATACCAGGAGTTGACTGTACACTAGTGTATCATCCGCTCTCATGTATCATGCGATTATCAAAATTTTGTACAAAAACATGGTTTCATCATATACATCATGTATAGTGCGAGATGTATTTCAGTAGATTACACTACGCTAGGCTTTCTATGCCTGTCCCAGTTTCAGAAAATACCACTGATAATATATATTACATCTGATTTAGCTTTTAACTAATAAATAGGCCTAGAAGCAAAAGTTAATTAGGTTAAATGAGAATCTTTATATATTAAATCAGGCTTACCAACCTTGTCTCTTGTCTAAGAATTTATCATTTCTTATAATTAACAACCACTTACTACTGGATGCAAGACACTGGCATAAACAGCAGCAAGCACTGATATAAACAACCGAATCAAGAAACAACCATTTGACAATGTCAGTTACCATAACTGACACATGTTTATTAAGGGTTGCATTACAGTTGTTGACTTGTTAAAAATTTGCTAATTTTCAGTGGCGACTTCCATACATAAGAACAAAATGAATCTTTATTCATCCTTCATGCAATCAAGAGGAAAGTGTTAAGTACAGTACACCAATAAATTTATGGTTATAGTTGTGGCAGAAGACATGAATAATGAGCAGACTACAAAACATTTTGGAAGAGCCGAAAGAAACATCCAATACTGATGAAATTACATCTTTACTTCATTCAGTTTACTTCATTTATAAATAAAGTGGCATTTTTAGACACCTGTGATGATTTAATTAAAAAATTAATCACCAAAATGCATTTTGTTTAGCAACTAATGGTTATGATGATCAGTAAAATCAGTAAAATGCAATCAGCTGTTGATTTTAAGAATGTAAACATTAGCAGAATGCAAATGGCACATGATTGCTATATTTACAAATTATATGGTAATAATGTGACAATAATGCATGAAATATATTGCATACAGTATGTACAACTACAGTTTTACTAAAATTATCATCATTCTTAATACAACTCTCTCTGCAGTGTTTGACTTTTGCAAATGGAAACTCTCTCCTCTCTCTCTCTCTCTCTCTCTCTCTCTCTCTGGTTTTTAAAAACAAAAAGAAAAGTTCCAGGAGATCAGAATCTGACAACGCACTTGTAAGGAAGTTTAAGCTCCAACAGTGCTGTAAGCATTTCCAGCATGATGCTTATGGATCAGGCCAGAATTTTTCTAAGGAACTATACCTAACAAATGACAATGATTATTCATAAGCTTTGTTCTACTTTTGATAACAGCACTATATATGTGGAATGAGCTGGCAAGACTGTTTACATAGGGGATTTTTTTTACGTGGGATTTCTGTCATCAAGGAATTTCTGTGGTTTGCAGTGGCCTGGTCCCAAAGTGCTGGTTTAAAGAGGTCAGACTGTATATAGTAATACTACATGCTGTTAAAGTTTCACTGGATTTGGTCAAGTCTTCTTCGAGGTATGCTCCTTTACTTTTTAAAAAAGTAAGTTTTGAGAAAATGGCAAAAGAAAAAAATTATTTCTTACTTTGTAATAACTATGGAACTATGATAGAAAGTTGATTTTTAAAATATAAATATTTTTTCATATAAGAAACATTCCCTGAAATTTACAAAATAATTGGATGAAGAGAAATGTGCTCCTTGCTTGGTTTCCTCTTGGGTGATTGACATTCGTGACATTTCTCCAATAGAGACACTTGCCTTTTGTTCCCATTTCTTTTGTCTTTTCAAATCTAATAGTGCATTTAGTTTTATATATTTCTCTTATAATACATCTCTTCTTTGCTCTTATTATGACAGAAAAAATTGTACTAAAAATGCACTAAAAAGCCGGGCATGACATGATTATGCGTGAATGGTGATGTGGAAGAATGCTATTCAGTTGCTTATGTTTGTATATTTGTATATCACATGTTGATTTACATATGGCTATTTTACTATAAAAATAAGTCATGAAATACAAAACTGAAAATAAGTCAAGAAATACAAAATATTATACATGTAAATTGTATGGTGTGGTACATGCGTAGGTGCCACTTTGACGAGTGCCAAGAGTGAGTCACTCTGATCTTACATTTTCCATGCTGTTTCACTAGAGAAAACAGAGATATTTTAGTGGGTACTGCAAGTATATTAATTATTTAGAACTGAACAAGACTAGAAAATTTTTTTCAAGTTTTGTGACAATTTGTCACTCACGGGGTGATAAAAGTGATGAATAAAATTGTCAATGAACCCATAAAAAATTTTTTTTTGAGTAATAACACTTCAGGATATGTTTATTTAGTCATAAAACAGTCTAAAACTGTCAATAACTCAATTTTGATCATTCCTTGAAATCTGAAGATCAGCGAGGCCCTTAAATCTAATACTAGAAAATGATACATTGTTTGCAGCAGAAAACTGCCCACTGTTGCGAGCACAAAAAGCTAGGTCAGGTAAAGATGAGGGAGGAAGATGTTTGTTGTAATACACCTTATGTAACAAACATATTGACCTCAACTAAATTTACATATCTGCCAAAACTCAACATTAAGAGTTGGCATATAGGTTTTTCCTATGTCAAAACCTGTTTTAGATACAAAATAATATATAATGAAATAAGCAGCTTTAACATATATAACCACAGCCAAGTTCTTTTGAGTAGAAAGCTGAATAAACAAATACCAAAAATAAATGCTTATCTATCCACATCATGGTCCTATAATTTCTTCTAAATCATTTAACATTAGATTCAAAATACAGTATTCATTATACTTTTGACCAGTATGAATGATAATTCTTTTTCAATATTAGACATTACATATTGAAAATAACTGTGACAAAACTAATAAAAAAATTCTTGAAAATTCCTTCAAACCCTGAAAGACAGCAAAAAATAAAAAAAGGAAATCATAACTGACAGTAATATATTTTTATAATAATTTAAACAAACTTTACATTACTGTAAACTTACTTTATGCTCTGCAATCAGGGAAACTGACTTCTTAATAGTCTGTAAAGCTTCATCTCTTTGGGCTGCTAAACTGGGTTGAATCCAGAGAGCTCCAGCCACCACAAGATAACCATAAATTTTCCCATCCACATTTTCTGCACAATCAACCACTGCTCGTCCACAGGACAGCTGATCTTCAGCTGTATCATGGCTGTAATAGAAATTATATACTGTACAGCATCTTCTACATAACTAAAAACTGTTCCCAGTCTCTTAAGCACCCAAGTTACATCTTCCCACATTTCTGATAAATCAAATTACTGATAAGCTGAAATTGTTTATATATCAGTTTTGCAACTGAATGCAAAAGGTAAAGCACAGAAAAATGAAGGATGCAAAGAACACATTACCTACACAAGTCTATATAATGAAGCTGAACAAAGATCAAGGAGGGATAAGAGAGAATACCTGGACAAACAGGCTAATGATGTTGGAGAAGCCATGCTATCTGGCATTGCTGTTAAAATATCCATCAAAATTTTCTATATCCACGAGAAAGCAAAGAAAAAAGAAAATACTAGTTATGATAGAATCACTGCAGAGACAATTTTAGCTGAGAGTGAAGTGTCACTAAACAAAGTACAGTAAACCCCCCCTATTTGCAGGGGATGCATACCGCATCCACCATGAATAGCTAAAATCCACAAATACTTAAAATCCCTCTAAAAACATGTAGAACTGCCTATTTTGATAGTTTAAATAAAAAAAACCCTCTAAAAATGCTTATACCTGAGTATTTTAATAGTTTTATCACAGAAAGTGCATTTAGTCATGAAAATATGAAAATACAGTAATTACTGAATATTTCTCAGTGAAAAATACCGCGAATGGGCAAATTTTCCGCGAATAATGGGTAGATACGTTCTACAGAGAAATTCGCGAATACGTGAGTCCGCGAATAGTGAGACCACAAATACGAGGGTTTACTGTGTTTTGCATGCAATAGTAAGTGGTTGCTAACTATAAGAAATAGTAATGAATTCTTACATAAGCAACAAGTTTGGCAAACCTAGTTGAATGTGTGATGATTCGCATCATCCACTGAACTTTTGCTTCTAGGGCTATTAATTAGTCGAAAGCTAACTTACATATATATAATATGCATTTCCAGTGAAATCTACTGAAACTGAGACAGGCACAGGAAGCCTAGCCTAGTATGATATAAAAAAAAAAAAAAAAAATTGCACATTAAGCATAGCCTTGTGCAATCTACCAAAAACAAATTTCTCACTATAAATGATTTATGTGATGCAATCATGTTTTGGGACAAAATTTTAAGGGTTGCATGATACATGAGTATATATGCAAAATATGGTTCTTTTTGATGCTGTATGTTTTTGGGTTTCACAGAATGTTTTTTGGAAATAAATTATGGTTCTTTTTGATGCTTTATGTTTTTGAGTTTCACAATGTTTTTTGGAAATAAATTGTGCTTCTGTATTTATGGAGCAACTTTCAGTTCCAAATTCTGAAAAAATCCAAAAAGCCAAAACAGAGCCACCCCTATGGGTTTTGTAAAGGGATTGTGAACCTGCAATATATCAGACCTCATATTCACAGGTGCTCCAGATATCGTCAAGTCCAAGGTCTGTTAGTAAACAGACCCTTCCGACCACTGAGCCATTGAGAGGGACATATCTGTCAATCAGTATATTTCTAATGCCACCATTGTAAAATCTGGAGCCAACTGGGATTGCATTATTAAAGCTTGTTAGGCACATGATATTTCAGATGCTTTATCAGATCCAGATACCAAAAACAAATTATATGAATTGCTGATGGCTATTTCAGTAAGGGATGTCCCTAGAAAGATCACCAAATTCAAGACAAATGACTAGCCATGGTTTGATGATATATGTAGATGAGCTTACCATGACAAACAGACCAAATTTAACACATGAAAACAAAATCATTCACATGAAAATTACTCATTTTTGTTCTCTCACTGTGCTGTGAATAGAAATTAATATATAGATGAGAGAAATCACAATAATTCCTTAAAGAGGAAACTTGAAGGAATTACAGGCAGTCCTTGGTTAACAGCAGGCTCAGTTAATGTCGATCCAATTTTACGGCGCTTGTCTAGTGATGAAAATTGGCAATTTTCGGTGCCGAAATTCACCAATTTCCTCTTATCTGCGCCGATACCTAGCGAACAGAGGTGCCAATAACTGAAAATTGGCGCTTTTCGGTGCCGATAAGCCCTGAAAATCGCCGAAAATTGCCGATTTTCAGTTATCATCACACCCTCAGAACGGAACCCCTGTCGATAACCGGGGACTGCCTATACTTTAGCCTCAACTGTGGTAGACAATATTGGCATCTTCTAAGTCAGGTTCATCTTCCATTCCACCACTACTAACAGACGATAGTAGATTAGTTACTGGCCCTAAGGAAATGGTTAACCTACTTATTGAACTTCTGAAGCTAAGCAATCAACTGACGATGTCCCTCTCTGATACTTGTCATTCTGAACCTGTTCTTACAAAATTTGCACTTCGTTCTGAGGATGTTAAGGAAATTCTTGGTAATCTCGGTAGCTGGGGTTGAGAAGATCCTGATGGTTTCTTCCCTTTGTTTTTAAACAAGATTTCTGGTGAGTTGTCTCCCAAGATTAGTAGATTCTATAGACTTTTATGTTGATGTAGTATCTTTGCAAATGAGTGTAAGCTTAGTAACACAGTGACTGTTCCACAGAGTGGCATATCTGCAGGCTGCAGTAACCACAGGTCAATTTCTAGTCTCCCTGTGCTCTCCACAGTTGCAGAAAAACTTATTTTTAAGCCACTTTACAAGTAAGTGGAATTCAAAGGATTGTTGGATGATAGCCACTATGCATATAGGAATCTTGAAGAGGGTGGATTTGTTTTAGGAATACTTCACGATTTTCTTTAGTGAACTAAGACCAATTGTGTTTGGAATTCCACAGGGTAGTGTTCTTGATCCACTGTTATTTTTAGTATATACAAGTGATATGGTTGTTGGCCTGGCAAACAATTATGACAATGATGCAACACTTGTGGGAGTAGTAAAGTCTCCACTAATGAGAAATGAAGCTGTCCTTGGTCTCAGTTGTGACATGGAGCAAATTAGTGAACAGTATAGTTGTTGGGGTATGAGGCTGAACTTCAGTAAAATGAAAACACTACTGATTAGTAGATCTCATGGTCATAGGTTTCTCTTTCCTAACATAAGCAGTTATGACTTCAAATATCGATGGATGGTCTCATTTGTCAATTTTTCATAAGTTGTATTTTAACAAAGATCCTCCACATTCCAACTGATCCCTGATCCTCTTTTCCTGCCAAGTAACCAGATTTGCTGAACTGCAGCACCAAAATGCAATAAATATGCCTCACTGCTGAACCTCTCAGTTCCAGAAGTCCTCACACTGTTGGACTGTGGAACAGTCTACCTGAGGGTGTTGTGCAGTTGGAACCTCAAATGTTCAAGCAAATAAGCAATACCCTAAATAACTGATCTCTTCTTTCTGTATTTTTGTTTACCTTCTATTACTTCTTTCAAATGAACACCATATTCTTTGGAAGCTTGAATTTCAATTTAATGGCCCCTGTGGGCTTGTTCATATAAATAGGGTTCATCTTCTGAATAATAATATAATAATAATAATAATAATAATAATAATAATAATAATAATAATAATAATAATAATAATAATAATAATAATAATAATAATACCTATCCTTCAGAATAAGCCTTTTGGGCCAATAATATGAAACTAAAAATTTGATTCAGTGGTCAGCTTAAACTGCCACACAATTTTAATATCATCTGGTCTGTGATTTAAATTGGTTCAAAGCACCCTACTTATGAACATTCAACTTACAAACATTCGGATACAAATGAGATCGCAAATTAAAATTGTAATCACAACACTCCCCTTTGCCACACATAAGTTCAAATTTTGTTTTGTGTGCCTATTTTGTACATACAGTACTGAATGTGCAGTGTACTGTGTTTGAGGATGGAAAAAATGTACAGTACTGTATTGATTTTATATCATAATGTACTTGAATAGGCATGAGGAGTATAGTACCCAACTCATAAACAATTCAACATACAAATAGCCTTCTGGGACATAACTTGTTTGTAAGTGAGGTGGTGTCTGTGTAAGTGAAATAACATATTATGTGCAATTCAACATGCATTGCAGTTTTTAACTCTAGCAACAATGGGCACATGAGAGGACAGAAATTCCAAAAAAATCCTTATGCTACTGTGGTATGTTTTAGCTTTGTGAAACTAAAGGCATAACATAAAACCAGAGATACAAAATACTGTACTGTAGCAAAAACCAATTCTGAAGTAGTAAACTGAAAAATATGCATTCACTGGCATCAACAATTACCTTTGTTTCCTGTAGTTATCAATTTCACACTGAAGTGCTGTGAAACTGTTGAATCCAGTGTTAACTGATGATTTGAATTTGTCTGTAGCACCACGCAAAACATCACATATGGTCAAACCCTGAAAGGTATTAGTTTTATGTATATCATACCACTTATATATAAGTGAAAAACACAGACTAAAGGAGTATAATTATATGAAGCATTAAAGCTGAACTGCCAAACAATAATGCAAGAATATAAGGCCTTAGAGACTTTTGATAAGTTAAAAAATGTATAACATAAAAACATTCTCTAAAGCATTTATGCCTTACCCTTAATTTAGTATTGTCTGCCTTTTCTGCATCCCGTTTGCATTTAACCCACATAGCTACAGTTTCTTCAACACTAATGCGTCCCATGAGCATCCCACGACAAGCAACTACAGCTGATTCCCAGTGGTTGCCACTGTATCTAAGGGCATCACTCCACAACACCAGCTTCTTGCAGATTGTAAGATTTACACTAGCCTGTGGACATAGTAAAAATTTTATTTTTAGCATATACACTTCATATTTGTTTCATTTACTGCATTAGTAAACCAAAAATCAATTTCGCATCAGAAAATGAACATATAGTAATGGCAAAGTTATCTGAATTAATTCAGCTAAAGCCCTGTCATATAGTTTTTCAGGGATTGCCTTACAATATACACCACCCTTGTGTTGGCTGTTATCATAGAACCCTATTATCACTTCTGCACTTATGAAACAAGTGCAAAACACTGTATTGGCAATACTAATACATGAGTAAACACTTAAATACACCAAAATAAAGCATGGTATAGTGCAGAATGTAATATAAATTACTGTATCACTAAATTTAAAGTGAAATAGTTAACGCATGTATGAAATAAAACATACTTTTGTAAAGTGTGCTACTGCAAGGTTCATGTCAAACAGCCTGATGTCTTGGTTATATATGTGCCAATATACATGGCAAAAAATTCACATAACCCTGTTAAACTAGATAGTAAAGGATCACCCCCTCTGTAAAGTTAAGAAACTATGTTTCTCCCTTATCCTAATTAGTAAACCTTTGGATCTAATTGACAGATGCTCATGTAAAGTTTTTTTTATTCATATATGTAGTTTTCATCTTTACTTCTACTTCTCTGTAAGAGCAGTTTCAGTCTCCCAGTGGGGAGTCCATACATGCCTTCACTAATGCTGTTGTCAAGTGTCAGGAACAACTGTTCTTTTTTGGCTCCCTCGTCTGTTTGGAGCACCCCTTGAATTCTGTTAGATGCTTCAGTCTTAGGTACTATAGTAAAAGAGGTGGAGAAAACAGAAACCAGGTTGTTGCGCCATGCTCAAGCATTCAGCCATCCACAACAATAGCAGCAGCAACTTTGTCGATCACAAAGGGTTCCAAGGTTCCTCCCAGACAAGCAGGTAAGTCATCTTTGCCTTTAAGTCAGCATTTAAGGCACCTAGGAAGGACAATAAGAGTCTGGATAAAATTCATCACCTGTCAAGAAGCCATGTAATGAGCCCTCAGGCCCCAGCAAGAGGGAGGATGAGCCTCTTCTATTCAGTTTGGCAGGATCTGGATTATGATCCTTGGGTGGTGAAGATTTTAAGGAGAAACACAGCTTTCACTTCCTTTCCCAGCTGCCTCTCTTGATTTCACCTTTGGAGTTTCCATCCTATATATCTCTATAACGAGTAGAAGCCCCTGATCCTGAGGGAAGGAGTGGACTCTCTTCTGGTAGAAGGAGCAGTGGAAATTGTCTTGAATTAGATGCAAAGGCCTTTTTCCAGTACCAACAACTTCATGAGGTTAGATTATTATTATTATTATTATTATTATTATTATTATTATTATTAGAGTAGTTTAACCACACCACTGAGCTGACTTTCAGCTCTCATAGGGCTAGCCCAAAGGATTAAATTAAAATATTAGGTCTAGGCCTGAGGCCAAGCACTGGGACCCAATAGGTCATTCAGTATGATGATGAACGAATTAAAATGAAATCAAAACCTGCACATAAGCACACGCCCTCATGCTGGAACACATACATACAATAAATACATTCACTCATACTTCCTTACATACACACTAAAAAGATATATTAAAATTCAGCACATAAGTAATATTTAAAAAATTATTTTTTTTTTAAATGCAACAAATGCTGTTTTCGTGTTTTTATTATTTACTTATTTTTATATTAATTAAATTACAGTTCCTCATGTACATCAAACTTGGAACAACTGAAAATGTAAAAGATTCTGACAAAATTTCCTCCATTGATTCATTTCCAAAAGTTGACAGTCGCTGTTGGTCATACTTTGGACACTCACATACCACGTCTGACCGTTATCATCACCCTACACTCTCAGCACTTGGGAGCCGGGCCATATGGGCTACTCATTAAGTGCCCATGTGTCAGACAAGTATGGCCTATTCTGAGATGTGTTAGAATTACTTGTGTGTGTCTTTCTCTCTGATATGATGAACTCCATTTTTTAACATTAGGTTTTGTTTCAATTTATTATTTTCTGGTTGTTCATTCCATATACTGTATATTGCCATTTATTTATGACACCCATTTTTATGTGTTACATAATCAGTAACAGCGATATTCACATTTGATCTTGTCATGTACAGTAGGTTGCGTCTTTGGCTGCTTTGTCTGCATCTTCATTTCCTTTGATGTCTACATGGGCAGGGATTCAACATATTTCTACATTTTTTCCATTGTTATATAAGTTATGGAGGAATAATTTAATTTGTTATACTATATTATTTTATTATTTGTAACTCTGAATAGCTTCTACAGCGCTTCTCGAGTCACTAAAAATCACAAAATTATTGGATGACGTTTCTTTAATGATTCTTATAGCTGATACAATTCCACACAATTCTGCTGTGAATACTGAAGCATTATTAGGCAGAGAGAACTGATAAGATTTGTCTTGGGACACTGCAGCATATCCCACTCCTGTTCTAATTTAGATCCATCTGTATATACTGCGTAATGTGGACCTTTTTGGCTTATATGCTCTATTATATGTTGTCTATAGTGTTCTGGTGTCTGTATATACTGCGTAATGTGGACCTTTTTGGCTTATATGCTCTATTATATGTTGTCTATAGTGTTCTGGTGTATATGAGTAACTTTTTGATAAATACTTGAGGCGTGTACAAATTCTCATTTTATTCATTGTCTAGGGAGGAGGTGATTTTACTATTAAAGGCACTTGTATATCTAAATTCTGCGACTCAAACAGTCTTGTAGCTCTAACTGGGAAAGGTGGTGGATGGTTATTTATAAATGCATCTCTTAATTCAAATAATTTTTTTGTTGGAGAATCACTTGTCCACATTCTTAGAGCACTTTTCATTGTTCTAGTTCTCTACGGAGAGACAGAGGCAGTTCACCACATTCAACTTGTAAAGATAATTATGGTGATGACCTAAAGGCTCCTGAGCATATTCTAAGGCCTTCATTGTGAACGGGGTCTAACATTTTCAGCACTGCGTCCCATGCTGAGCCAAATACTTCACTTCCATAATCAATGGTGGACAGCTAAGGGTATGTCTATCAGCTCCCCAAGTAGTGTTCGATAGTTTTCTAATTAGATTTAATGCTCTTTTACATTTAGATTTTACATATGTTATGTGGGCTTTCCAGCTCAAGTGAGTATCGAATACTAATCCCAAAAATTTTGCTGTTTGGCCAACTGGTATACTATGGTTTCTGATTTTTAAGCCTATTTCTTCACCTTTTTCCACTTTTTTTATTTTTATAAAACATGAGTGCTTGAGTTTTATCTATGGAAAATTTAAAGCCTACAGATGAGGGCCATTCATCTATTTCTACTATGCTTTTATTAATGATTCGTTCTGCATGTTTTATTCGAAATGCTGAATACTATACGGCAAATCATCCATATACAAGTTACTTTTAATACCAATAGTTAGGTTATTACTGATATCATTAATTGCTAAAATAAACAGTGTGCCACTAAGGACGCTTCCCTGTGGAACACCATTTTCAAGAGGAAATGTTCTAGACAGAATATCATCAATTCTCACCTGAAAACTGCGATTTGTCAAAAAGTTTTGTATAAACTTACGTAAATGTCCACGGATGATGTTGTTATGCAAAGTTTTTGATATAGCATACCTCCATGTAGTATCGCATGCTTTTTCAATGTCCAAAAAGGCAGCTACAGCAATTTGTTTTCGTTCAAAACCTCTATATATATGGCCTTCTAAGTTACAGAGAGAATCAAATGTAGATCTGTTACACTGTGACCCGAACTGAGTGGGAGTAAAAATTTTATTTTCTCAAATGTGCCATGTTAATCGGGCATTTACCATTTTCTCTAACAATTTGCATAAGCAGCTTGTTAAAGAAATTGGTCTATAATTATTTACATTACTGGGATCCTTTCCAGGTTTGGGAGATAGGAATTATTATAGCTTACCGCCATTCATCTGTAAATAAATTTCAGAGCCATAAATGATTATAAATCTCTAATAAGCATGACTCTGCCAGAGGTGCTAAGTGGCAGACCATCTCAAAACAAATATTGTCACCTCCAGGAGCAGATTTATTGCTGTTCGTGAGAGCATATTCCAACTCTGACATATTAACCCTTGAGCGCCAAGCCTCTATTTACAAAAGTGTCTGACATATGCCGGCGGCGTTTGGGAGTTAGTGCCAAAGCAGACAAAGTTTTTTTTCAAAAAATCACAGCACGCTTAGTTTTTAAAATTAAGAGTTCGTTTTAGGCTCCTTTTTTTGTCATTGCCTGAAGTTTAGTATGCAACCATCAGAAATGAAAAAAATATCATTATCATATATAAATATTGGAATATATGACAGTGCAAAAAAAATTTCATATAAATTGTATACAAATCGCGGTGTGAGCAAAACGGTTAAAGCTAATGAGTTTTTTTTTTTTGTTGTATTGCACACTAAATTACGATGACTTTGGTATATAACAAATTGTAAAACGATCAAAGCAACAAAGAGAAAATATTATCACAAAATGATTCATGAATTCGTAACGCGAGGACGTAAAAAATTTTTTTTCAAAAATTCACCATAAATCGAAATACAGTAATACTTCGATCTTACACGATTCGAGTTGCGCAAATTCACACACACACGAACTTTTCACTGGAACCTAACTAATGGGCATACGCGATTTTTTCACAGACACACGAAATTCTCGAGAAACCCTGCAGAAGTGGGTGTTTAATTTTTGAAGTAATTTACAAGTTTTCATGCTTTTATGTGTAAAATCTGTATGAAAAATGCATTTCATTCTTTTATTTGTAAAATGTGTATGAAAAATGCATTTCATGCTTTTATGTGTAAAATCTGTATGAAAAATGCATTTCATGTTTTAATGTGCAAAATCGACAAATGCATTTCATGCTTTCATGTTTAAAATCTCTATGAAAAATGCATTTCATGCTTTCATGTGTAAAATCTGTATTGAAAATGTATTATTTTATTTTTTACATGCATAAATATGATGCAAAGGTAATTTCAGCACATTCACTTAGTGTACTTTTACAAGATGTGATACCCATTTGCAAAGTTACTGCACTTCTCAAAGATGATACCCCTGCAGAAAATGCTTGTTTAATGTTTGAAGTACATTTATAAGTTTTCATGCTTTTAACTGTAAAATCGATATGGAAAATTTATATTTATATTTCTGTACATAAATATCATACAAGTATTATGTCCATTTGCAAAGTCTTTGTCACAAGGACTTTACATGACCTTGAGATGAGGTTGTTCAGTCACGCTCATTTAATAAAATGAATTGGTTAATGTAATAGCAGAGATGTAACTAAGAGTTGTATAAGTGTCATTCTTTGAAAATTACTGTTCACCTCTGAAAAGTGCTTCACCTCTGAGAAAAGTGTTGGTGTGCGTTTCTGTATGTACATGTAATTACAGCACGTTCACGGCGTCGACGATCCAACGGAAGTTGGCCCCAAAAACAGAATAATCATAATTTGAAGGTTTTTTTTTTTACAAGATGTGATACCCATTTTTGAGGTTTTCTTATGATTTTTGACGATTTTCGGCGATGTTCGACGATTCCACGGGTTACGTTACTCCATTTTTCAAAGATGATCCATTTTTCCTGTAGAAAGTGTGTTTAATTTTTAAGTTTTCGTGTTTTTAGGTGTAAAATCAGAATGGAAAATTTGTATTTATATATTTGCGCATAAATACGATACAAAAGCAGTACAGTTACTTTATTACAGTATCTCTCTCTCTCTCTCTCATTCGTCATTACCTGTACAGTATATAATTTTAAATTGATTGAATTTTACCTGTACTGTACCACCTTCTACGAACATTATGTACATGTTTTCGATATTTTATGGAATTGTACTTTTGTTGACTGACACGACGTTTTGCCTAGTGACGCAAAGAAAACGGCTTTTACTCTAAGTGACAAAGAAAACGGCATCCCATGAATTAGGGGTAACATTAGTATACGTACACACCTACTGTAAATGCGCTATTATGAAATTGTGCAGTACTCAATTTTTATGGCAACCATTTACTGTATTCCTTTTTTAAGGGTAATAAGCTAAATTTTAAATAAAATTACACTAACTTTAGTTCATTTAAAAGTTAGCTTAATACTTTGTAAGCATATTTAGTACTTAAACTCTGGAAATAAACATTTATTACCATTTTTAAAGACCATGCCAAACTTACGCGAAAATTCACCTTGCATGAGGGGCTCCGGAACCTAACCTCGCGTAATTTCGAGGTATGACTGTATTGTGCTAGAGACTTCCCGTTTGTTGCAAAATGAAGATAATTGATTGAATATTACTAGGCTGTAAGTGTTTTAGCTTACAATTGCGGTTTTCGACCATTTTGGTTGAGTTAAAATTGACAGAAGGTCAAATTTTTCCTATTTATCGTGATTTATATGAAACTATTTCAAAACTGATGAAAACTACAACCATGAGTTATTTTTGGTTGTATTCTACATGAAATTGTGCACATTTTCATGTATAACACTTTATGTAACGCCTAATAGAAAACGGTGCGAAAATTACGACAAGGTGACTATAGAAATTCTGAGATTCTCAGCTGAGTTAGCACGTGCGGAGGTAAGGATAAAGTTTTTTTCAAAAATTCACCATAAATCGACATATTGTGCTAGAGACTTCCTGTTTGTTGCAAAATGAAGGTAAATGATTGAATATTACTAGAATGTAAGAGTTTTAGCTTACAATTGCATTTTTCGACCATTTCAGTCGAGTCAAAGTTCACCAAAGGTTTAAATTTTGGCACTTATTGTGTTTTATATGAAAATATTTCAAAACTGATAAAAGCTACAACCATGAGTTATTTTTTGTTGTATTCTACATGAAATTGTGCACATTTTCATGTATAACACTTTATGTAATGCCTAATAGAAAACGGTGCAAAAATTACGACAAGGTAACTAAGAAATTCTGAGATTTTCAGCAGAGTTAGCGGGGACATAAGGTAAAAGTTTTTTCAAAAATTCACCATAAATCGAAATATTGTGCTAGAGACTTCCCGTTTGTTGCAAAATGAAGGTACATGATTGAATGTTACTAGAATTTAAGAGTTTTAGCTTACAATTGCATTTTTCGACCATTTCGGTCAAGTCAAAGTTGACCGTAGGTTGAAATTTTGGCACATCGTGATTTATATGAAAATATTTCAAAACTGATAAAAGCTACAACCATGAGTTATTTTTTGTTGTATTCTACGTGAAATTGCACACATTTTCATATATAAAACTGTACGTAATGGCTAATAGAAAACTGTGCAAAAATTACGACAGTGACTACAGAATTTCTGAGATTGTAAGAGCCTGACGCCGTCTCTTCCAAACGTGTGTTCGTGTGCTCGTCGTCCATCAGAGTGGCGAGACATTTGGCGTCTTCACAAACAGAAACATACACACAGTTTGATGCAGAAGATTCATTGGAACATTATGAGCACATGATTAGAATGCTTGCATGGCAATGCAAGTAGTGGTGATTGTACATACATCAAGACAACAATGGTTAGGAAGAAACAGATGGAAATATTGTATGGTTGAAATCGCGTTCCTTTAGAGAAAGAAAACAAGATGCTCTTGTTGTCTTGTCCACTCCGATGGATGACAAACACACAAACACACACGTGTTTGGAAGAGAAGGCGTCAGGCTCTTACAAGATTTTCAGCAGAGTTAGAGCGGACGTAAGGAAAATTTTTTTTCAAAAATTCACCATAAATCGAAATATTGTGCTAGAGACTTCTCGTTTGTTGCAAAATGAGGGTAAATGACTGAATATTACTAAATTGTAAGAGGTTTAGCTTACAATTGCATTTTTCGACCATTTTGGTTGAGTCAATGTTCACCAAAGGTTTAAATTTTGGCACTTATCGTGATTTATATGAAAATATGTCAAAATTGATAAAAGCTACAACCATGAGTTATTTTTGGTTGTATTCTACATGAAATTGCACACATTTTCATATATAAAACTTTATGTAACTGCTAATAGAAAACTGCAAAAATTACGACAAAGTGACTAAAGAATTTCTGAGATTTTCAGCAGAGTTAGCGAGGACATAAGGAAAAAAGTTTTTTCAAAAATTCACCATAAATCGAAATATTGTGCTAGAGACTTCTCATTTGTTGCAAAATGAAGGTAAATGATTGAATATTACTAGAATGTAAGGGTTTTAGCTTACAATTGCATTTTTCAACCATTTCGGTCGAGTCAAAGTCGACCGAAGGTTGAAATTTTGACACGTATTGAGATTTATATGAAAATATGTCAAAATTGAAAAAAACTACAACCATGAGTTATTTTTTGTTGTATTCTACATGAAACTGCACACATTTTTGCATATAAAATTTTATGTAAAGGCTAATAGAAAATGGTGCAAAAATTACGACAAAGTGACTAAAGAATTTCTGAGATTTTCAGCAGAGTTAGCTGATGCTTTCTTTTGGGATAAGAAAGAAATTCGCGCATGCGCAGCTGGGTCACGCGTGATCCGTGAACTCCCACCATCCCTCAAGGTGCGATTTAAAATTTTTCACAAACGAGGCCTATAAGTATTTTTCCACGAATATTTAAAAAAACTTTTTGTAGTCGACGTATTTTACGTCCACTTGGCACCCGACAGACAATTTTTGTTGACGTAAAATATGTCCAGTCGGTGTTTAAGGGTTCAATTTTCTATTATAATATATATCTTCTATTATTTCAAAGTCTATTGCTATTAATTCTATTTTATTTTTCTTTGTGTGGAAGTGTTCATCTAAATTTTTACTTGCTAAATTTTCTCCCATTATATTACTTATTTCCTTTTAATCAAGCGTTCTTTTTCCCATCTTTTAATATGGCATGTCTAGGTGGTTTAACATTGGTACCACTTATTTCCTGAATATTTTCCCATACTTTTTGTATGGGAGTATCATTGGAGAGGTCTGATACGTATTTCTTCCATGAAATGATTCTTCCTTGAATTACTTCTTTTTTAAATTTTGCAGATATTTTGTTGTACAGAGGTTTTAATGTATCAGTTTCTAGCAATAATATAGTAATTTTTTGTAAAGTTCCTTCTAATATCAGTAATGTTTTAGTTACTTTACTGAACTTTCTATTCAAATTATCTAATAGTCTCTCTATTGAGTATTTTATATTTATTAATTCTGTTAACTTATCAGACCACCTGGCACTTTGTGTTTTGTTGGATGGGGTTTTGATTTTGATATTGCTTTATCAGCAGCATTTTTAATGAAATCAACAAGAAATTTATAAGTTTCATTATGGTCTTTTAAATATTCAAATGATGGGATATTTCTAGTGTGCATTTCATACTGCTCCCAATCTGCCTTATAAATGTTATAGTGAGGGACATGTTTTGCAGGATTATTTTGTAATAAGGAAATTAATATTGGGAAATGATAACTGGTGTACAAGTCATCAACTGTATACTAATCTAATCTGTCAACTATACTTGTTGTACATGGAGTTAAGTCTACTGAGGAAAATGTTCCATGTGCTTTTGAAAAATAAGTGCTAATTTCGTCATCACTTATACTGCACATGTCGTTTGAATCCATGAACTCTTCTATTTTACTACCTGTTCTATTTGAGTTTGTACAATTACAGTCCCATATTGGGTTGTGAGCATTAAAATCACCTACTATTAAAGTAGGTTCCTTGGTATTGTTAAGTAAATCTTTACGTTTATCAATGTCATAATTTTTATTAGGTTGGTTGTATATATCATAAATTATGTAATTATCGTTTTTTATTCATATTTCAATACTTGATATTTGCAAGTCAGTAAAATTCACAGGTGCTCTGTCATAACATACTTTGTTATGTACATATATAGCAGTACCTAAATTTCCTTCTTCTTCTCTAGATGTAGATACTAAGGTATATTTACCTATTGTTGATATTGTTTTGTTGACATGTTGTAAACATAGTATCATTGGTTCATATTCCCTTAGTAATTGTTGTATTTCTCCCAAATGTAATCTGGTCTGTAGACTATTTATGTTCCATTGTATAATGTAATTATTGAAAGTATAATGTTAGTGTGGTCAAGTGTTTTCTTCTTCTTGTGAATCACCAATTTGCATTTTTTCTAAAATCCTACTTACAATATTAATTTGCTTTCCTTATAAGATATTATGTGCCCAATGCACATACAGCCCTTTTCGTGAGTGTCTAAAGCTAGTAGTTTCTTTATTTCTGCATCTTATAAAATTTTGTATAGTGTTTGAGGGACAAGTATACAAACAGAAATATAGAGTAGCTATGGGGTCCTCATTATCACCAATACTTGCTAATATATATATGGAATATTTTGAGACTAATCTAGTTCCTAATATTAATGTCCTAACTTAAAATTGAAAGGTTGGTGGAGATATGTGGATGATATTTTTGCCATTCTGCAGGGTGATGAAAGTGAAATAGAAAATTTTCTAGACGAACTCAATAGTTTTGATAATATCCAATTCACTCTAGAAAAAAGTAACAATAATAAACTGCCCTTTTTAGACATCTTGATAGAAAGGAAAGAAATAGGATATGAATTCAGCACATATAGAAAGCCCGCACACACAAACTCATATATTCATTTCTTCTCTTTTCACAGTCATGCTATAAAAATGAGTGTTCTAGCAGGTTTATTTCTTAGGGCAATGAGAACGTGTGACCCTTGTAAGATAGATAAAGAAATAAATTACATTGATAAAAGCTTTGATACATTAGCATATCCAGAATGGTTAAGAAAAAGGGCACTCAACAAAGCTATGAGGATTTTTTACAAGGAAAATGCAGAGAGTACATGGAATACAGAAAACAAAAAAATAGTTTCCCTCCCTTATATGCCTAAAATGAAACAAATTACATAAAAAATGAAAGAAATTAAATATAAATTTGTGCATACCTTTGACAACACCGTAAAAAACAGTATAAAAATAAATTGGAAGGAGAAGACAGTAATGCAGATGATATAGGGGGAGTATACATAATTAATTGCAACAATTGTGGAGACAAACATGTGGGTGAAACAGGTAGGGGAATAAGGACTAGAATCCAAGAACACAGGAGGGCAGTACAGCTCAACTCACAGGGGAGTGCTATAGCTAGGCACTGTTGGGAAAAGGACCATATGATGGATTTTAAAAACAGTAGGCTTATATACAAAAGCAATAACATCAGTCACAGGAGGGTAGTGGAAGGGGCACTCATCAGACAGATTAAGGTGATAGAAGGAAACAAAGGATTTACCACAGAAGATCCCATAAGCCGATCTTTAATATTAAAGGAAGCTAAGATCGACCCTTCTGACCTGGAGGTTAGGTCTCCTGCCCAACAGACCGATGGTGACTACTCACATACCACAAGGGTTAATACCACTGACCATCAGATCAGGATATCAGGCCGACAGGAGGAGATTAACAACTCTCAAGAGAATGGAAACCAGGACAGCCATCATATAAATGACAGCACAGGGAGAAGAAGTTCCAGAAGATTGCTGGGCCTTGAACCAACCAGCCTACCTCATCTCTTGAAAAAGGGTCACAGTTAGGACCTGAAAGTACTCGAGTTTAAAAGTAACATGTAATTATTTACAAGTAAACAAGTTATACACAGGAATCTTGTGGGTTTCTCTTTCCATCTTCAGAAGAAAACTGAAAGAAGTTTTTGTTTGGTTCAAACTGTCCTTTGTTATGCTTTGTTTTTGTTGTACAGTTCAATGAAACATCCATTACATCCATGTGTTTTCATGTGTCGTTTCTTCAATTACTCTTGCTGCACCTATTATTGGTGATGGAGTAATCTCTTCCTCCATCACATAATAATTCTTGTCAATGGTTTGTTCCTCTACTATTTCTTTGATGTTCTGGGTATCTGTTTCCATTGATTTTATTACTACTTTAGGAGATAAAGGTATATTCTTATCATTTTTTGGCTTATGTTCGTTCTTCGGGTCTCCTGCCTTTATTTTAACAGATGTATCTCTAATAATAGTTGGTTTTTTGTTGGTCTTGGGTGGAGTTCTCTCTAAAGGCCTCTTTTTTTTTCTTTAGTTTGTAATTCATCATAACTATCTTCTGATTTTTCTGTGGTGCTTGTATTATCTTCTAGTGTTTCCATTTCTCCTAATATCTCAAATGAATTTGAACAAATATTTGCATACTTTTCTTGGTTCTTTGCTATATTAGTTTCTTCTTGCGAAGTGGTTATTTTTCTTTGAGACTGATCTATCATGGTTTTGTTACTCTTATCTATTTCCATTTTTGTTTCATTGTTTGATCTATTTACAGTATAAAACATTCGTTTCCTAGCAGGAACATGCATTCCTCTAACTTTTAATTCTAATTTGGCCTCTTTTATAAGCATTCCTGTCCTTTTCTGAAGTAATTTCAACTATGTATGGTATATATAGCAAACCCCCGTATTCGCTATCTCACGATTCGCGGATTTTTCTGTGGAATGTATCTACCCATTATTCGCAGGAAATTCACCCATTCGCAGTATTTTTCATTGAGAAATATTCACTAATTACTTGTTTTTTCATCTCATTTTCATGACTAAATGTACTTTCTGTGATAAAACTATTGAAATACTCGGGTAATGCTCGAGTTACGATAATTCACCTTATGATAATTCGATTTTATAATGGGGTAAGCAATTAATACCAATAGACAATATTATTTATAAAATTTTTTGAAATTTTGTGCAGGCACATGCAGCAGCATAATCAGGCAGTGAAAGAGACCAAATTACATTAGACAACTTTTCCTCCATCTCTTTATCCCTTGCTTCTAGTTAAAAGAGTAAAAGAGAATGATAAAAGTATTGTTAGTAACGTTATACTCTTGCGTAAATGTGTACAGCCATAAACAACCAACCAAGAAACTTGTTTTGCTTATAACCGAATCAATAACAACAGCCGTTTACCTGGTATTTCAACCATCGTACGGTAATAAACAATTACAGTAGCTTATAGCACAAATCACGTTAAGTAGAATAGGACTGATGTATTTTTACATTATACCTTTATTCGGTATGGATAAAAGATCGTCAAGGAAATACACTGCTAAATTTAAGCTGAAAGTTGTAGCTGAAGCTGAGAAAACAACGTTCAAGCTGCTAATGACTATACTGTAAATTATCATGCATCGGCAACATGGATGAAACTCGATCGTAATTAAAATTGGAGAGAAAGTATTTTAATCAAAACTACTGGGCATGACAGAACACATTACTGTTATTTTTACGCCGATAAACAATAAATACGTAAAGCTCTTATTATGACGAAATCAAGTGAAAATAGCAAATGGAATCTTGAATTTTTTTTACACAAAAACGTCCCCAAACGGCCATCATCATCTATTAATGAAAAAATAGATAAATTAATTTCACAATGAGACATATTTTAGTTATATTTCGACTTAAAAACAATTTGTATAACGAAAAATAACCTTGCCCCATATAAATAAAGTATCTAGAGATTAATGTGCTAACTAGAAGCAAGAAAAGTGCTCTGAACTGAATTAAATATGGCGAAATAAACACAGCATAAACGATTTCCAAACCAAAACATTGATCGTGATGCTATGACCGCCATTTATAATACAAAAGCAATATAAGAATATATATACAATATTATTGGATACAGTGAATTAAGGCATAAAAATTTAAAAGATGCATATTCGTTATGTTGACGTTTGTATAATACGGTATGTGAATATAGAGTACAGTATAATGTAGACTACGCCACCATATATGTATACAACGCACCATAGCGTAGGCTAAGCTAATTATTTTTATTCAATTTCTCTTTGCACTGAATTATCATGTCACTTTGCATGAACCTCCAGAATTAGTTGATATTAATAATTACTATACCGTGTATGTATAGAGTATACTTTATAGTGTAGGCTGGGCTACCATAATTATATGTACAGTAATACCCTGCACTTACGCGATTCAAGTTGCGCGAATTCACAGACACACGAATTTTTCACTGAACCTAACTAATGGTCATACATGAATTTTTCACAGACATGCAAACATTAGCGAACACTGAGAAACCCTGCAAAAGTGTTTGTTTAATTTTTTATGTAATTTATAAGTTTGCAAACTTTTATGTGTAAATTAAGTAACATTAAAATATTAAAATTAATCATTTTTCTCTCTCTCCTCTCTCTTTTACCGAGATGGGAGAATTTTTATGGTACATGTATACAGGTAAGTGTATTTGTTTTGTATGATAAATAAATTTTTTACCTAATAATAAGTAATAATTTTTAAATATTAATAAGATTAAATAATGATAATAATAATAATAATAATAACAATATAACAATAATAATATAACTGTAATTACAAAATTTATATTATTTCAAACAAACAAATTCTTCCTCCATCTTTTGTAAGAAACTCGAAGGCAAAAGCTGTCAGACATGTCATTTAACATGACAAGGAGGGGAGTGTTGCTGATTAGGGGTCAAAACTTTTTATTAACTCTCCCTCTTTCTCTGTGTCCGTGATAATTCATAAAAAATTTTACTCTCGTAAGTAAGGACAGCTGTTATCTCTCTCTCTCTCTCTCTCTCTCTCTCTCTCTTGATAGTCTCTGTCTCCGTTATTTCGTAAATAATTTAACTTGATATTTCAAGTAAGGACAATCTCTCTCTCTCGTGTTATTCTGTCTCTGTAATAACTGATAAATAATTTCACTCACTTGAGTAAGGACAACCCTACCCTTATCTCTCTCTCTCTCATAGTTAGCGCTCATACATTTTTACAACTTATTAGTTCTCTATACATCTTTACCTGTACAGTAGATAGTTTAAATTGATCTAATTTTATCTGTACCGTCTATAAAGTGTAAATGTGTTAGTGTGGCAAATACGTCCTAAAACACAGAGACATAATAACTAAGAGTTGTATCAGTCAAAATAAAATACATTGTTTGTTCATGAAAAAGCATTTCAGAACAAAGAGAATGAGACATAGAATGAAGTTATTAAAAAGAGGTTGAGAAGACTTCTAAAAATAGATCGGTTGGAAGGGGAGAGAGACAGAAATTCATTTCCAACTCTCTATTTTTATGTCAACCATTTATTTTTTTTTTTTTTTTTTTAAGGGTATTAACCCTTAAACGCCTGTTGGATGTTTTAAACGTCGTCCAAAATTGTCTGTCGAATGCCGAGTGGACGTTGCAAACGTCGACTGAAAATGCTTTTTTAAATATTCGCGGAAAAATAATTATAGGCCTAGTTTGCAGAAGATTTCAAATCCCGCGCCTCGGCAGATGCTGGGAGTTCACGGATCCAGCTGTTGTTTTGTTTCTGAGCATCACCCAGAAGCGCATGCGCCGAATTTCCCCATCTCGCATCAGAGAGCATCAGAGTAGCGCCTTGCGGAGCGATATTTTGACGCAGAGCGTGTTTTGCTGAACTTTTTGCGAGTGTTAGCGAAAGTCGTGCTGCAACAGAACGTTTGCAGAGATGTCGCAAAGGCGTCAGGAGCGTGAAAGGCGCACACTGCCTGTCGGAAGTGAGCGTGTGAGGCGAGTTTTGGACTTGGATGCTGGAGAAGGACCCAGCTTCTCAGCAGCGTGTTGTTCGCCCACGTGTGACCTATGGCGACCAAGGACCACATCCCGTTCCTTTTACGACCCCTAGGAAGCATCGGGGTGTCCTGAGGGGCATCCGAAAACATTTGGGAGGCCTCCAACAAAAGGACATTGATGAGTACTTGTTGGAGCTCGATCGAGAGCAGGTCGAAAGTCCTGATTTCGGTGGTAGATGGTCATCTAGCGATGACAACATAACGCCTGACGTCAGCAATGACGAATATTTGCCACCAATGTCCGTACGGGATCCTCAGCAGGAAAGTGAATTAGAGTTTAGTGGGTTTAGTGCCTACGAGGGAGAAAGTGAGTTGGAGGAGGAAGAGGATGACTCGATTGTGGCTGGTGGGGACGAAACAGAAAGTGATGGGGAAAGTGAAGGAGACGGCCCAGCTGGGAGTGTGAGAGTGCGAAGACGTGCCCGTGCGCGTGCGCAAACCCGTAGAAGGTCGCAACGTCGCGGCAGCTCAGGTGAAGGCCGTTCGTCCAAAAGTGATGAGGGGTGGTCGGAGGACCCCACCCCACCTAACATGCACCCATTCACGGCAGTACCTGGACTGACCGTCCTTGTGCCTCTCACGGTACTGGGGTTCATTCAGCTTTTCCTGACGCGGGAATTGCTTCAATTCCTGGTTGCGAGACGGTAGATTACGCCGGTACTGCCGTGAGGAATTGCGGACGACGTTGTCGCACCGCTGGCGGGCTGCAACCTCACGGACATGGCGCACTTTTGGGGCTCCACATATTCTTTGGGATGATGCCTGCTGCTGACGTCAGGCAATATTGAGGCGAATTTTTTTTAAGCACGCCTAATGTGGCCGCATTATGTCCCGTGATAGTTTCCTGGCATTGACAGGTATTTCAACGCCTTCAACCGAAGGGCTATACCTCGAATAACCCCGACCGCCTCATCTTAGTCCGCCCAGTGTTGGAGTTCATTCGTGAACGGTGTCAGACTCTCGTGGTTCCTTCGAAGAACCTTTCTTTGGATGAGGGTATGATACCATATAAAGGGCGTCTAAGTATCAAAGTGTACAACCCAAAGAAGCCAAAGAAGTATGGTGTAAAGTTATTTTTTATTACGGAAGCCAACACTGGATACGTTGTGGACTTCTTGGTGTATTCTGGGGTCTTCTCCACGCTGCATGACACTGTCTTCGGACTTGTGAATCGTTTTCGTAACCAGGGATACCACCTGTTTATGGATAATTATTATAACTCGGTATCCCTGGCCCAGGAACTGTATGAAGCAGGTGTGCATGTCAGTGGTACCCTTCGGTTGGTGCGTGGGGCCCCGAATGTCCTCAAGAGGTTTGCTAGCCACCCGCAACATCCTGCAAGAGGAGAGACAGAGTGGCGGCGGAAGGGAGATGTCTTCGTCATCTGTTGGAAGGGGGTCCGACTCGTGGCCATGATTACGACGAGTCATGAGCCCATCCAAGAGGAGATCACCCAGCGGAAGAAGACACGCCGGCAGGGTCGAGTTACATTTGAGGAGTTTCGTGTCCAGCGCCCTACTGTCATCGGGCACTACAACAGGCACATGGGAGGAGTTGATCTCTTTGATCAACTCATCCAGTATTATTCCTTCGCCAGGAGAACCAGGAGGTGGACACAGAAGCTCCTCAAATACCTCCTTCAGTTGGCCCTCCAGAATGCCTACATCATTTACTGTGGGTATAATTCGGATGCTCGGAGGTTGACCCACATCCAGTTTCTTGAGGTGGCTGGGAATGCCCTCATCAACCGATCCGGAGGAGTGGCCTTCCAAGCGGCCCCCCGCCCGAGCTCCAGCTCTGCCCCGAGAGGAAAGGTCAGATGTCGTGAGATACCCCGACATCATAATTCCTCATCCTGCCGGCGCCGCCCCTGCTGCCACCGACCTTGATGATGACGCGCGCCCCTGAAGGTGCCGCCCCTCGATTCCAGTGTCCTGTCGGGTAGCCGACCCTGTGTGTCGGCTGCAGCCAGGAGATCACACACTGGAGCTCATCGAAGGGGCAGACAGAACGGTGCTGGGTGTGCCATATGAATGGCAAGAGGAGAGACAGCCGGTACGTGTGTGTCGCACCTGCAACGTAGCACTTTGCAGGTTGGATGAGTGTAACCGCAGGTACCACAATGCGGTTATTTATTGGAGTGCGCCTGCCCGAGTGACACGGGAGGCGAAGTTTAGCCGCCCCACCAGCAGTAAGGGCGCGCGTCTCCCTCCTCCGCTTGTGCCCCGTCATGTTGGGAAGAAAAAAATGCAAGACTCTTCAATGGAGGAGGGAGAAAACAAGAAACAGCACGAAGAGTCAGGATTATGAGTGAGTATTCTGCATTTATTTTTTTTTTTAGTTTTATATTTACGAGTGAGTATTCTGCATTGAATTTATTTTTAGTTTTATATTTGAGTGAGTATTCTGCATTGAATTTATTTTTAGTTTTATATTTATTACAAGTTTTTATATATCTGTATTCATTGCTGTTTTGTATAATTTTGTTTTATGCAAAAACAATGTTTTTCACAACCATTCCTTTTAGTTATGTTTTCGTAACAAAGTAAAAAACAATATAATTTATATGTGTCTATGTATGAATGTCTGTATATATGTAGTATATATATATATGTATATATATATATATATATATATATATATATATATATATATATATATATATATATATATATATATATATATATATATATATATATATATATATATATATATATATATATATATATATATATATATATATATATATATATATATATATATATATATAATTTTTTTACTTGGGTCTCTTTTGGGTAAGCAAAAATCTCATATTCTGGTGATATTCAATCCTTTACCTTCATTTTGCAACAAACGGAAAGTCTCAGCACAATATTTAGATTTTTGGTGAATTTTTGAAACAAAAAATTCCTCCGCTCAGCATGTAGTGGACTCCGCTGAAAATCCTGTCATTTCTTGCGTCAGCTTGCCGTAATTTTTTCGCGTTTCATATTATTCGTTACATAAAGTGTTATACATCAAAATGTGCACAATTTCATGTAGAATACAAAAAAATAAATCATTCCTTTAGCTCTTCACAGTTTTTAAATATTTACATCGAAATAACGATAAATAGAAAAAATCAGCCTTGGTCAACTTTGACTCGAACAAATGATCAAAAACGCATCCGTAAGCCATAATTATTACATTCGAGTAACAATCAATCATTTACCTTCATTTTGCAACAAACGGAAAGTCTCTATCACAATATTTAGATTTTTGGTGAATTTTTAAAAAAATAATTTCCTCCGCTCACACATGAATCAGCTGAAAATCGTGTCATTTCTTGCGTCAGCTTGTCGTAATTTTTTTGCCCTTTCATATTATTCGTTACATAAAGTGTTATACATCAAAATGTGCGCAATTTCATGTAGAATACAACAAAAATATATCAATCCTTTAGCTCTTCACAGTTTTTAAATATTTACATCGAAATAACGATAAATAGAAAAAAATCAACCTTCGGTTAACTTTGACTCGAATAAAATTATAGAAAAACGCATCCGTAGCCATAATTATTACATTGAGTAACAATCAATCATTTACCTTCATTCTGCAACAAACGGAAAGTATCTAGCACAATATTGAGATTTTTGGTGAATTTAAAAAAAAAAAAAAAAAAAAAAAATTTCCTTCGCTCCCGCTTCAGATGAATCCGCTGAAAATCCTGTCATTTCTTGCGTCTGCTTGCCATAATTTTTTTGCCCTTTCATATTATTCGTTACATAAAGTGTTATACATCAAAATGTGCCCAATTTCATGTAGAATACAACAAAAAATAAATCATTCCTTTAGCTCTTCACAGGTTTTTAATATTTTTGCCGAAATAACGATAACTGACAAAATTTTAACGTTCGGTCAACTTTTGACTCGACGAAATGATCAAAAAACGATTCATAAGCCATAATTATAACATTCGAGTAACAATCAATCATTTACCTTCATTTTGCAACAAACGGAAAGTCTCTAGCACAATATTGAGATTTTTGGTGAATTTTTGAAAAAAAATAATTTCCTTCGCTATTGTAGCGCAGAATCAGCTGAAAATCGTGTCATTTCTTGCGTCAGCTTGCCGTAATTTTTTTGCCCTTTCATATTATTCGTTACATAAAGTGTTATACATCAAAATTGCAACAAAAAATATATCATTCCTTTAGCTCTTCACAGTTTTTAAATATTTACATCGAAATAACGATAAATAGAAAAAAATCAACCTTCGGTTAACTTTGACTCGACCGAAATGATCGAAAAACGCATCCGTAAGCCATAATTATTACATTCGAGTAACAATCAATCATTTACCTTCATTCTGCAACAAACGGAAAGTCTCTAGCACAATATTTAGATTTTTGGTGAATTTTTGGAACAAATATTTTCCTTTGCTCCGCGCACGCGGAATCCGCTGAAAATCCTGGCATTTCTTGCGTCTGCTTGCCGTAATTTTTTCGCCCTTTCATATTATTCGTTACACAAAGTGTTTATACATCAAAATGTGTGCAATTTCATGTAGAATACAACAATAAATATATCATTCCTTTAGCTCTTCACAGTTTTTTAATATTTTCACGAAATCACGATAACTGACAAAATTTTAACGTTCGGTCAACTTTGACTCGACCGAAATGATCGAAAAACGCATTCGTAGTAAGCCATAATTATTACATTCGAGTAACAATCAATCACTTACCTTCATTTTGCAACAAACGGAAAGTCTCTAGCACAATATTTAGATTTTTGGTGAATTTTTGAAAAAATAATTTCCTCCGCTCCGCGCGCGGACTCCACTGAAAATCGTGTCATTTCTTGCGTCAGTTTGCCGTAATTTTTTCGCCCTTTCATATTATTCGTTACATAAAGTGTTATACATCAAAATGTGTGCAATTTCATGTAGAATACAACAAAAAATAAATCATTCCTTTAGCTCTTCAGTTTTTAAATATTTACATCGAAATAACGATAAATAGAAAAAAATCAACCTTCGGTCAACTTTAACTTGATCGAAATGGTTAAAAAATGCAATTGTAAGCTAAAAAACTTACAGTCTAGTAATATTCAATCAATTTCCTTCATTTTGGCACAATTGGAAAGTCTCTAGCACAATATTTTGATTTTTGGTGAATTTTTGAAAAAAACTTTTTTTTACGGCCATGGTTTTAATTTTCAAGGGTGATTCATGGCCTTCGAATTTTATCTTTGCTATTCTCAGTGTTTTTCCATTACTCCGTCTACTGGCTATGTTGTATATTTCGCAATCTTTACTCTTTTGTACCTTTTTTAAGGGAATCCAGCAATATATTTTTTTGTATTGGTTCTTCATCATTATCAGGGAGTACTATGGTACCCTGTGCACTGTTCATATTGTCATATCTTTTTACATGTACCTTTATACTGTCAACATTTTTTATAGTTGAGTAGTTTTCTGATTGATTTTTTGTTGTGGTTTCTATCAACCACATCTGATCTTTTATTTGCCTGAATGACATTTCAGTAGTTGAAAGTTGATTCAACAGGAAGTTTTCTAATTTCAATGCCGATATTTTCTTCTCTGTTTCTAAGATCAGCAATCGTGACCAACTTCCACTTCCAGAGGGAGTCGAAGCGAGTCAAGGTTCTGTCAAGATATTTGTATTTTTTTGGTTTGCTTTTTACTGGAGCATGGGGCTCCAGTGTAATTACAGTAGTATTTTTTTCTTTTTTTCCCAGAGAGAGGTTGTCAGAGGAGGTTCCAGCGGTTGTCAACTGTGACGAGTCGCTACCATCAAAGGGTCCAGGTGTACTTAAATCTTTAACACTACTGAACATAAAGATTGAGATAAAGAAAAAAAAATAAACCTGAAAACCTTAAAAAAATATCATCAGCCCTTCATGGGGTTTATTCTTAAACCAATGGCACAAGTGAGAACTGACTCCCAAATGTCCACTCCCTACCCTACCCAACAGGGGATGGCACAGCATGATTAGAGTGACCCTAGTGTAAGCCAAACCCGCTTGCTAGGACTGATAATATTACTAAAATACAATCATCCCCACCCTAATCATGTCATGGGCAAACCAGATAGAATGCCAAGAGTCCTATCCCCAGAACCAGACCCCCTGGAATCCGTGGTCCAGCCCTGAAGAATAGTACCGCCTGATATCTCTCAGGTCTGAACATTATCAGGCAGTTGATGGTCCTACCACACTTCCCACTATTTAGCTTCAGATATAAACCCAATCCCAGTTATGATATGTTTTCCTATTAATCAGGTCCAATAAATTTTAGCAAAAGCGGAAAATTCCGCAAAAATTAATTCAAAGGAATACAGAATGGTACATGGGACCCTTGGACTCACACCTAGGTGGTCCCAAATCGAGGGGGCATGAGGTTAGAGACTGATACTAAATGTTTCCACATGCCAATCCATTCTAATTCAAGAAAATTCTTCTAGTTACGTTTTCATGGCAAAGTATATACCAATGTACTTCAGTCTGAGCTCAGCTCATCAAGTTTTTACAATAGCTATATTGCAATTGAGCACCTGTTAGGTATTTTAATGCTTCTCTACCTAGAAGACTGTCTGATTCTAGCATCCAGCTTAGAAGGGAGCCTGAAGGCAAGAGAAACAATACTAGAGGCAAGAGAAACAATACTAGAGTTGACAAGTCTGTTGGGAACATTAAATAGATATTCCAAAATCCAATTTGATTCTAACTCATAAGTTTTCTTACCTGGGAATGCTACTGGATACCTGGAATTTTCTGGATTCTCTGGAGAAGCATGTAGACAATTTTCTTTTAAAACTAGAAGAATTTATATCCTTTGCTCCTGTGACAGCCAAGAAGTGGCTGTCTCTGTTGACATAGATTGAGAATGAAACCAAATGAATTCTTCCTCAAGAATCACTGGAACTGGAAAGTTCAATCAGGCACTATTTGAACCCAAGTCTAAAGGGAATTACAGGATCCCCTGAGATGGTGGTGCCATTAGCCTATGTTGCAAGGTGTCTTCCACTAGTTGAAAAGCCGAGACGGCACACTGTATTCAGACTTGTAGTCAAGAAGGATGGGGAGCTGTCACAGCTGAAAGGCATGTAGAAAGTGTTTGGTCTGCAGAGGAGCATGAACTCCACATAAATTATTTGGGCATGTTGGGAATAAGGAATGCTCTTCTAGCGCTGGAGGATCTACTACAGAGCAGGAAGGTGGCACTTTTCAAACGATACAACAGCTGTGGCTTATCTCAACAACCAAGGGAGCACAAGTAAAAGCTTTATTCCTGCTCACAAGCAGCATTCTCCCCTGGACAGAGGAGAGGAACATTCTTCTGTTGCCTCAATTTGTGATAAGAAGAATGAACAGTTTGGTAGACTGATTACGCAGGACAGATCATATTCTATCACAGAATGGACTCTGCATCCACAAAAACCTTTGGAAGCTGTGGGGCAGTAGCCTTCTGGATCTATTTTTGCCATTACCTTCAACAACTGCCTATTGGTGTACTGCTCGGCAGTCAGGGTCCTCAAGCTTGTGTGGTCAACGCAATGCAGTTAAATTGGTCTATGCTTTTCCCCCTTTGCTATCATATCAAGGTTCTGTCAAAATTCCATATGGCTGTGAATTTGCATGTCTTTGGTGACTCCATGGTGACTGCTCAGACTGGTTCCCAGACCTTCTGCCTATGTTTGTAGATTGCCCAAATCTCCTTCCACCAAGGAAGGATGCAAACATCAGGATGCCTGAGGTTTCACCTAATCCTTCCCATGCTTCAGGTGGAAGCTTCTTGACTATCTCTTACAAGCAATGGGCTTTTTTACAGGATGCTGAGTCCTAGACTGCTGGTTTCTCAAAGAAATTTGTAAATTTGCTGGCACAAACCCTAATGAGTCTTTGAAATGCCAATGAGACCTCCTGCTCTTCCTCCCCCTCAGAATCCATATACAGAGCCTCAGCCTCATCAGGGGGAACTCTTGGGGAAGCAGGGGTGGCAGGAGCAAAATTCCCTGCTCCCTAAGAGGAATGGCATTTCCAATCCTCTATAAAGGACTTTAATTTTGAAGCAAATACTTGCTCCATACAAATGGAAGAACTGGTGCCAACTTGCACCTTGGCACCTGGCACCAAAGAATCAGCAACACTAGAAGCAGAAAACTCATGTGCAGTAACATGCTCCTGTGCTGACAAGGCAGTGGAAGGCAACGCTGAAACCTCTGAAGGAGCCATCAACAAATATCCTGGCAGAGGAGATAAACTAATCCCTTCTGATACTGATGCAGTATCAGTAAAAGGCAAGGGATGAGCCTGCCCAAAACAAAATTGCTATCCTGAATGCCACTGAAGAAACAGGTAAGAAACCTGCAGCACCCAAGAAGACCACAAAGTAAAACAGTTCAAGAAAATGCCTAGAATGGCAGTGAGGAGTCTGATGCAAAAGAAAAGGGGAACAAGACTAGCAGCTTAACACTTGAAGAGAGCAGGGACTACATGTGGCAGCAATGGCGATCCCTGAGAGAACACAGAGAACAACACAACTTCTACCTTCTTGATCTGCACAAGAAATCTGCACCACCTACAAGGTGTCATGGCATGCTGAAAATGCCTGCAAAAGGAAGGTGAACATGGAAAACAAATTTCACACACCCAATCTCGGTTACTCAAACAAATCTCCCGCATGTTAAGCAAATGATGTGAATACAGTACAAACCGGCATACCTAGACCACCTGGAGACTGAGAAGACAAACTGCTTTAATCTGTTCAAAGCCAACCCTAAGTTCGAAGTTAATCTCCTTTTATTGCCTTTCCAAGACAATGCCACAAGCACCTGGTGCCAGAGAGTGCCTCTGAGACATTACAGAAGCCCCCTGCATGGGAAAAATTGCCAAACAAGGTTTGGAAATAAAAAGAGAACCAGAAAAATAATCCTGCATAGGGATCACTAAGATTATGAGGCCTCCTGCAAGGCCTGGGAGACACAGAGACAGGATCAGCTCTCGAGTATGCATGCTTGACTTCAGCTAAAATAGCTATATCCTACCTATAAAACCTCTTCGATTTTGCCATGAGCATCCTTCTTTGCCTAAGTGCCAACCTGTGTGTGACATGCACCAGGTTGACAGAGGAAGATGACAACTAACACAAACTACTACCACTCCCGGACATGACCTGCTTCCCCATACCTCCCACAAAGGGGGAAGGTCACAGAGTATGGCTAAGATACAACCAACAGGGAGGGAGGGAGTGGTGTTGGCATTTCCTCTGCCGCTAGAGGGGAACCCATAATAAGGTGACAATTTGAACTGGTAAAAAGCGAGTGTGGAGGTGGTGACCTTCCTACGTACGGAGTTATGTATTAATAAGTATAACAGAGTGAAAAATTCATAACTGAAATATGTTATTGTTGAATTTACTTCTATTAGCAAGTGGTGAAAAAGCTTAAAGATGGAGTGTAATACATAACACAATTGTCACAACCGAAGGTGGAGTGATTCAAGGGGTAACCTATTTGTCAGTTTTAGGTATTATATATTTTGTATTCAAGGGTAATGTAGTTGTGTTAGAAATGTTAGTAAACTTGTATCCTGTTATCCTGTTAAAGTATCATGTGTTCGTGAACTTGACTTATGAGTGTGTTACGAGTTGTGTCTGACATCTCAAGTTTAGAGTTTTTACATCAATACAAGTGTAGCTAACTTTGAGCATAAGCTTTTCATCACTTAGTTAAGACGGTATGTAGCTAACTCTGAGCATAAGCTTTTCATCACTTAGTTAAGATGGTAGTCTTGCTCTTTTTAAATTAACAAAAATAATGTAAAATGACATGAAGTATTGTCACAAACTTCTGAAGGCAAAAATTGCATAAAAGTAGCTAAATCAGCTTCAAACTTGCCAGACCACATATTCTGAATGATATAACAGGCTTTGAGAGAAGAAATACAGTATATGCCAGCGTATGAGGCAACCTTTTAACCTTTAAAAATCTCCCCCAAAATGGGGGGTCGTCTTATATGCCAAGTATAAAAAGCAAACCTTAAATCCTGCAGAAACTTTTAATGATACGCTAACCTCTAAAGTGTTGATAGATGTGTCAACAGTTAACTACTGTAAACAAAACAACTGTTATAACAGTAAAAACCGTAGGTAATTCAAGTGAATCGCTAGCGACACAACTATCGATACTGTAAACAAAACTGTAATTACAGTAATTACCATAATTAGATGCCACGATGAGCAAGCTCTAACTTTGTAACTAGTTTTATCCAGAGTACAATTATTATAAGGCAATAATATTAGATATTTTTGTTATTGATACTTATTATAAAATGCCCTTTTAACACTGACATAATTTGAAGTTATCAAAAGGGTTAAGTGGGGTAGTCTAACTTTCTTGTTTATGAAACACAGCCATGTTTGTAGTTCCCAGTCATTCTTGACTTATGAGCCTTGTTGTTTACTAAAGGCCAATATTTCCTTGGTAGTATTTTATAATCAAAGTAAAGGGTTTTGTGACATCGATAGTTCCACAGCTATCCTTAATATTGGGGTTCTTCCCAATTTTTTTTCGTAATGGTGAGCTTTGCCAAACATTTTACAATCTTGAAGATAATGATTTTACATATTTTTGGTACAATAATTCCAATAATTATTATTTTTATTTATGTACCAACTAACTTAAGCTAATATTGTTATTTAATTTAATAAACTGGGGGTCGTCTTATATGCCAGCATATACAATAATTTTTGAGGGAGAAAGATCTCTAGGTAAAAAGGAAGAGCAAGAAGACCTACTCTCTGACACTGAAAACCTGAAAAATGAAAAATTCTTTTCTTTCTTTACTTATTCTTATTAGCTTCTTTCCTCTTCTTATGCTTTAAATAATCATTCATGGTCTCATTTGGCCAATCAACACAGTGATCGCAGATCTTTAAAGGTGGAATCCTTGTTCCTACATGTAATGCAAAAGTCATGATCATCATGGCTAAAGAATAAAGATGGATAATACACCCTCTTAACTTAAAGATTCTATAAATTTTGTTATCCTCTTTAACTGACATCATACATGACTGACAAAAACCAAGAAAGGACAAACCAAAATAAAAAAAACAATCCAAATTGGAAACAATTATGTAAACAGCATCTTCCAATACATCTTCAGACTGATGACAGACAAAAAACTGAAAACGGACACTTGAACCAGCAGTTCACCTTACAGGGAGGGCCAATAGGCAGTGCAATCTAAACAATCCTATTAATTTTTCAGTTTTCAAAATCTACTGTCCTCCCACCTGATGGGGATGCAGGAATACAGCTATCATAATAGAGAGGTAAGATTTATTTAAAAAATTAAAAATGAGCCAGCAAATTTTTTTGAAAAACTTAGTTCTTATAACTCTGGGACATCTAGATACTGCAGTCCTCTGGGTGATGATCATCCAGATAACTGTGTCTTTGCTAAATAAGGTTTATTACTCTTTTCAAAAGTCAAATACATCACAACCATACACTAACAATAGTGCTTGCTGACAGAAACAGGAAAATTATTGGTAGTCTACCGTACTTATAAAACTATTCAAGCACACTATCAAAACAGAAGTATAGTTATGAAATTGCCTTTCAAGATTCAGAAGACTTACCTTTTGATCTTCAGTTAATGAAGCACTGTAGATCAACAACATTTCAATACAAGCTTCCAAAAACTGGGCAGCTAGGTCATAACTGCCTCCCTTAAATGCTAAAACTCCAAGATTGCCACTGTTTGCTCCTAAAAAGTAAAAAGAACAAATTAAATTTCATGTAAATTTATTTAAAATTCTTTAAATACGTGACTTTTGAAACAGGTCTATAAAGGTAAGGTTAGTACTCCAACACCTCGTCAAGAACAGCTGCCCCTTCAGGACTAACTTTGATTATTATCATTATATTTTTCTTTTTATGAGAAATCATGCTAGGAATGATATACCAACATCATAACTACTTCCAACTTGTTAACTCTGTTGAGAATATTTGTGCATGACATTGCACTCCACGCTCATCATTTATTTATGTTATGTTTGTTTATATTTATGTTTTGAGAAAGGACCGAGGAAAGCATCATGATGAAGGCACTTGGTAGGTCAGATCTCCAAGGTAAATAAAGTAAGTTTTTTATGTCTGCCTTTGATCTCTCCTGCCACACTGGTCTACACAACCAACAAATGGTAGCAGAGTGTGGTTGTGGCAGGAAGGAGGAGGAGATTAATGAGTAATTTAGAAGAAAAGACGACATAAACATGGGTAGCGTCGGTGAACATGGCGGGTGGCTGGTGCTGCCAGTCTTTGGAGCTGATAATGGTTATGACCACTGGAAATGAGCTGAAAGTATGGCAGCTCGTCACAAGTATCGAGAAAAAAAAAACAAGCTGTGGTTGTTGCCCTGTCATTCCCAGAAGGAAGCGAGGTAAGGAGCAAGGTTTTCGAGGAAGTTGATATTGAAGAGTTGACAGTCAAAGATGGAATGAAAGTTTTGCTTCAACATTTGGACAACTGGTACAAGAAGGATGAGAGGTCAGCAGCGTATGAGGCATGGACAAGATTTAGCAGCTACAAAAAGGAAAAGAAACATACAATGGAGAAGTACATTTTGGATTTTGTGAAGAGAAGTGCAGTTCTGGAGAGGTACGAAGTATGTATACCAAAATGTATTTTAGCATTTAAGCTACTAGACAGTGCAGGGCTAGAGGTTAAAGATAAACAAATAGTGTTGGCAGCAGTGTCCTTTAGTTAAACAGATAAAAATGTTTGATTCCTTGCAGCAAGCCCTTAGGAAATTTTTTGGAAGTCAAGAAGTGTTATCATTGGGTGCAGTATCAAGCAGGAGTGAGATTGAGACCCCTGCTGTGGTGATAAAATCTGAACAGTATTTAGCACGGAGGAGGTAAATGTCATTGCACGTGGAAGAAGACAGGAAGGTTTAGAGGTAGAGGATGAGGAAGCATAGCAAACAGAATTGAAACAAATAGGCAGAGAAACTCATATATGGTAAGGTCAAGAAATGTTGTGTGTGTGGATCAGAGTACCATCTGTCTCCAGCATGCCCAAAAAATGTGTATGTATGTAGCGTAAAGGATGAAGAGTTATATTCTGTTATTATTGAAAATCCTAAAAGGATGCAGAGTTATATTCTGTTATTATTGAAAATCCTAAAATGACATCAGTGTTCATGACAGAATCTATTAATTATGCTATCCTGGACAGTCTCCAGTTCTACAATGTGTAGTAGTGATTAGTTAAAAGCACACAAACAGTCTTGTCGGATGAGGAAAAAATGAGAATAAAAGAGGAAGAAAGTGAAACAATTTTAAGTTTGATGATGGTAATGTGTACAAATCAATGATGAAAGTAAAATTTCCAGTGAACACTATAGGTGACAGAGCAAGTGTGATAGCAGATGTGGTAAACTGCTCTATCCCCCTTTTATTCAGTAACAAATTAATGAAGAGAGCACAAATGATATTGGACTTGGAGAATGATACTGCAGAAATTCATGGGAAAAAGTTGAAATTGAGGTGCAATTCTTCAGGGCACTATTGCCTTCCACTGAGGGATGAGAAAGAAGCCTGAAAGAACAATGAAGAAATAATGACCTTGGGAGATAATGAAAAGGAGAAGATAGGAAAATTGCACCAATAATTTGGCGAGATGCATGAAATATAAGAAAACACCATCAAGGTCAATTGTTAGTGTGAATATGGCACAGGATTTCAGTGAAGTAGTGGCATAAGACCTAAATGAGTAAAATAAGGGGATATATATTTTCTGCACATGGTGGATATGGCAACAAGGTTCTCAAAGTCTTGTATGACAAGAAGTTAAGAGAAAATTATGGAGACATGGTTGGAAACTGGTTTGGGACCCCCCTGTGAAATTCTTGTGTGATAATGGTGGGGAGTTTGCCAACAACACACTTCTAGAAATGTGTGAGAACATGAACATTCAAGTGATACATACAGCAGCATATTCTCCCTTCAGTAATGGCCTCTTTGAGCGTAATAATGCAGTTATAGACAAAATGGTGAAAAGAATTAAGGTAGAGCAACCAAAACTATCTTTAAAAGTGGCTTTGGCATGGGCAGTCAGTGCTAAAAATTGTCTCCAAGTGGTAGGGGGTTTTAGCCCTTATCAACTCATGTATGGGCAGAATCCTAGCCTACCTTGTACCATGAATGATGAACTTCCTGCACTGGAGGGTACATCATCTAGTGAAATGGTTGCCAAATATCTCAATGCTTGCCACTCTGCAAGAAAAACCTTTATTGCTGATGAAACTTCTGAGACAATACAAATGGCACTAAGAAACAAAGTAAGAACCACTGGTAAAGTCCTTAAGAATAGAGATCAAGTCTATATTAAGAGCAAAAGGAATGGAAAGGAACATCAGTCACTGGTCAAGATAGAAGAACAGTGATTTTGAAGTATGGTTCAAATATTGTAAGAGCACATGAAACACACATCCAGGAGATACCATAGTTTTGATAGAAATGCTGAAGAAGGAAGAAATGTACTCCTTGATATGTTGAGGTATCAAAGAGAAAAGGATGAAATGGACAATAGCAAGAAGAATGAGATAGAAGCAGTCATACATACAGTGAAAAATGAAAAAAATTAGGAGGAAGACAAAGAGAACCACACCAAAGTTGCGGACACTTCATCTGAAGATAATTTAACAATCAGGGGTATTCCAAAGATTGGACAGAGAGTAAGATTCCTGCTGAAAGAGTCTGATGAATGGCAGACAGGCACTGTTCACAGCCATGCTGGAAAATCTACAGGAAAATATAGTAGTTGGAGGAATATTGAACATGAAGATGGACATATAACAGCCATTTAGTTGGAGGAATATTGAACATTAAGATGGGCATATAACAAACTATGAGGAAATTCCTAACTTGGGTCAAAAGGCATTGTCAGTTCAATGGGTGGTAACAGAAAAGGAAAACAGTGATGGGGAAAAGAAAATTAAAGCACAACTAGTTGCCAGAGGTTTTGAGGAAAAAGAAATCCAGTTAGATTCTCCCACTGTTTGCAAGCATGGAAGTGTTGAGGTCCTTTGTTGGTATATTGTCTTCCAAAAGATGGACAGAGAATTAAATTGATATTAAGGCTGCATTCCTACAGAGAGAACAGTTTGAACATGAAGTGTATCTTATTCCACGTGTTGAAGATGGCTGTGATAATAATGTACTATGGAAATTTTGAAAATGTGTATATGGTCTTAATGATGCTGCTAGAAAATGGTATATCACAGTGAAGACTTTCTTGTTGAAGATGGGATGTAATCAGGTGAAAACTGACCCTGCAGCATTCAAATGGTATTATGAAGGAGACTTGTGTGTATATTTTTGATGTATGTAGATGATTTCTTGTGGGGAGGAATAAAGAAATTTGAAAGCGTAGTTATTGCCGGAATTAGAAATCATTTTCAGGTTAGGGAGCAAAGTAATGATATATTCAGACACATTGGCCTGGATATTGTACAATTGAGCATGGTGTCACACTTCATCAAAATGAGTATTGTAAATCAAAATGAAGAATGTAAATCTCTGGAATCTATAAATGCAAGTGCTGAGAGAGGATTAAATAAGAATACAAAGTGTAATGTAGAGGAAAAGGAGAATTTTAGGAGTCTTGTAGGCCAACTAGGATGGTTACGTACTAATTCAAGACCTGACTTGTCATATGATGCATTGGAACTTAGCTGTAAAATAATTAACCCTAAAGTAAAAGATCTGATTGAAGCAAACAAATGCCTAAGAAAAGCCTGTACCTTTGAGAGCTGTATGTACTTCCCTGGACTGGATGACAGCTTTAAGTTTAAGTTTAATCTCCCTGATGGATTTAATAGCGCTGGGGGCTTTGTGATTTTCTTAGTGGATGAAAATGGAAATAGTTGTCCTTTATACCAGGATTCAAAGAAAATAGAAGGGTTGTAAAAAGCACTCTTGCAGCAGAAACACTAGCAGCTGCTGAGGCAGTAGATATGGCCTACTATCTTGGAATCATTTTGTCCCAAATATTGTATGATGGAAAGAGAAATCTGCCTGTGGAACTCTATGCAGATAACCGTTCACTTTATGAGAATGTCTACTCGGTTAAAAATGTTTCAGGAAACTTTGCGTAGATTCAAAAGTACAGTTGGCTGATGTGTTAATAAAAAGGGCTTAAACTCTTTAAGAACAGCTAAAGTATTTGAGAATGGATCCCTGAAATCATAAGTAGCTTTTATTAGTAGACAATTTTATTTTTTTCTATACCATGTAATGCTTATTACTTTGGGAGTAGATTTCTTTGTTTCCTTTCAAAAGAGAGGGAATATGCTAACTATGTTGAGAATATTTGTGTATGACACTGCGCTTTGCGTGCTCATCATTTGTTTGTGTTGTGTTTGTTTATGTTGTGAGAACGGACCGAACGAAGTGTCGATGTAGGCACTGGGTAGGTCAGATCTCCAAGGTAAATAAAATCAGTTTTTATGTCTGCCTTTGATTTCTCCCGCCACACTGGCCCACAAGATCAACACAACTCGCTATTAGGCCAAAGTACCTTACTGATAAGAAAGATCTTTGCTTCCATAGGACAAGCAACTTGAAAACTTACATCTTGAAAGGAGGAAGGTTAAAAATCTGACATCATACCTGTGCCATAACATGTAGCTCTTGGCAGCTTCATAAACTTGGAAACTGAAGTAGTGGCATCCAAGAACCAGCTTTAAGGAATACACTTTCAAGATTGCTTCAAACCACACCTTAACCCTTAAACGCCTATTGGACGTACCATACGTCGACTTAAATTGTCTGTTGGGTGCCGAGTGGATGTAAAGTACCTCGACTACAAAAAATTTCAACCTTCGGTCAACTTTGACTCGACCGAAATGGTCGAAAAACGCAATTGTAAGCTAAAACTCTTACATTCTAGTAATATTCAATCATGTACCTTCATTTTGCAACAAATTGGAAGTCTCTAGCACAATATTTCGATTTATGGTGAATTTTTGAAAAAACTTTTTTCTTACGCACGGGCGGTAACTCAGCCGAAAATTTCATAAATTCTTTCGTCATTTTGTCGTAATTTTTGCACTGCTGTATATTAGCCTTTACATAAAGTTTTATATATGAAAATGTGTGCAATTTCATGTACAATACAGCAAAATACAACCCATGGTTGTAGCTTTTATCAGTTTGGAAATATTTTCATATAAACCACGATAACTGCCAAAATTTCAACCTTCGGTCAACTTTGACTCGACCGAAATGGTCAAAAAACGCAATTGTAAGCTAAAACTCTTACATTCTAGTAATATTCAATCATTTACCTTCATTTTGCAACCAATTGGAGGTCTCTAGCACAATATTTCGATTTATGGTGAATTTTTGAAAAAAACTTTTTCCTTACGTCCGCGCCAGAAATTCTTTCGTCACGTTGTCGTAATGTTTGCACTGTTTTATATTAGTCATTACATAAAATTTTATATATGGAAATATGCACAATTTCATGTAGAATACAACAGAAAATAACTCATGGTTGTAGCTTTTATCAGTTTTGAAATATTTTCATATAAATCACGATAACTGCCAAAATTTCAACCTTCGGTCAACTTTAACTCAACCGAAATGGTAAAAAAAACGCAATTATAAGCTAAAACTCTTACATTCTAGTAATATTCAATCCTGTACCTTCATTTTGCAACAAACTGGAAGTCTCTAGCACAATATTTCGATTTATGGTGAATTTCTGAAAAAATTTTTTCCTTACGCTCGCGCCGCTGGTAACTCGCCGAACATCTCAGAAATTCTTTCGTCATGTTGTCGTAATGTTTGCATCGTTTACATTAGTCGTTACATAAACTTTTATATATGAAAATGTGCGCAATTTCATGTAGAATACAACAGAAAATAGCTCATTGTTGTAGCTTTTATCAGTTTTGAAATATTTTCACATAAATCACGATAACTGCCAAAATTTCAACCTTCGGTCAACTTTAACTCGACTGAAATGGTAAAAAAATGCATTTGTAAGCTAAAACTCTTACATTCTAGTAATATTCAATCGTTTAACTTCATTTTGCAATAAATTGGAAGTCTCTAGCACAATATTTCGATTTATGGTGAATTTTTTAAAAAAACATTTTCCTTACGTCCGCTCTAACTCTGCTGAAAATCTCTGAAATTCTTTAGTCACTTTGTCGTAATTTTTGCACTGTTTTATATTAGTCGTTACATAAAGTTTTATACATGAAAATGTGTGCAATTTCATGTACAATACAACAAAAAATAACCCATGGTTGTAGCTTTCATCAATTTTGAAATATTTTCATAGAAATCACGATAAGTGCCAAAATTTCAACCTTCAGTCAACTTTGACTCGACTGAAATGGTCAAAATGCAATTGTATGGCAAACTCTTACATCCTAGTAATATTCAATCATTTTCCTTCATTTTGCAACAAAAAGAAGTCTCTAGCACAAATTGCGATTTTGGTGAATTTTGAAAAACTTTTTCCTTACCTCCACATGCTAATTCTGAAAATCTCAGAAATTCTTTAGTCACTTTGTCATAATTTTTGCACCATTTTATTTAGTCGTTACATCCATTTTGCATACAACAAAAATAATTCATGGTTGTAGCTTTATCAGTTTTGAAATATTTTCTAAGCACAAAATTTCAATTTTTGATTTGACTGAAATGGTGAAAATGCAATTGTAAAAAAACATTCTAGTAATATTCACTCATTTACCTCCATTTTGCAACAAACGAGAAGTCTCTAGCAATTTCGATTTATGGTGAATTTTGAAAAATCCTTACCTACGCCAAGACGCTAATTTCTTTGAAAATCTCAGAACTTTAGTCACTTTGTCGTAATTTTTGCACCGTTTTATATTAGCCATTACATAAAGTTTTATATATGGAAATGTGCGCAACGTCATGTAGAATACAACAAAAAATAATTCATGGTTGTAGTTTTTATCAGTTTTGAAATATTTTCATATAAATCACGATAGCTGCCAAAATTTCAACCTTCAGTCAACTTTGACTCGACCAAAATGGTCGAAAAATGCAATTGTAAGCTAAAACTCTTATATTCTAGTAATACTGAATCATTTACCTTCATTTTGCAACACATAGGAAGTCTCTAGCACAATATTTCAATTTATGGTGAATTTTTGAAAAAAAAACTTTTTACAAATTCATGCATCATTTTGTGAAAATATTTTTCTGTGTTGCTTTGATCGTTTTACAATTTGTTATATACCAAAACATCATTTTGTACAATACAACGAAAAAAAAAAAAATATTTTCTCTGTACAATTGTTTTGAAATCGTTTTATTTTTTCAATTTGCATACTTATGAGAAAAAAGGATCCAAAATGAACTCAATCTTAAAAATCATGCTGTGATTTTTTGAAAAACTTTCTTTGGTGCACTAATACAGCAACGTTTAAGGGTTAAATGTAAAAAAGAATATTTGTTAATGCATAAAATATTCATTATTTCTTTCTTCCCGATTTAACTCAGTCTGCGATGAATACCAATTTTTATTTATTATGATTTTATTATTTTCTTTATTCTATTTATTTATTTATTCATACTTTTAATCTAGTTAATGGGAAGATAGAAAAAATAGGTATATTTTCGAGAATGAATAAAGATTTTAAGAAGCTGGTAGTTAATCACAAGAATACTTGGGATAATCGTGGAAGGGCTTAAAGCAGGGGTGGGCAAACTACAGCCCGCGGGCCGCATGCGGCCCTCCAAATATTGAATATTGAATGTCCAAAAGGATTTTATAACCAGTATTTTAAAATCAGAATGTGAGTAATCGGAAAATTGTTCTCGCTCACTCTATTTCTTTCCCTGCCCTTTTCTTACGGACAAAATGGCTATTCTCTTGCCTGACCTCTTCTTATCTCTTTCTCTCTGCTTCTTTATCTCTCTGGCATTTTTCTCTATTTTATTTGCATCCTTTCTCACTCATTATTTTTTTTTAACCAGACGGAAATAGATTTTTTCATGATTTTAATTTTCTTATTCTATTTATTTATTTATTCATTTTTTAATCTATAATTTGTTATCGTTGAATAAAGATGCATTCGGCATCTGGGATTGCGTGTATTGGACACGTTTGCTACCAGTGGCCAGTGGGATTAAATCTCAATGGTACAAAACGTTTTTCGTTGTAACTTTGTTACCGCGCCAACGATTTTATTGCCTTATATTCAATCATTTCAGTGTCCTGGCAGATTCCAGAGAGAAGACGCTGGACATTTTATTTCAGCACAGCTTTTATTATCTTTCAAACTTTACCCAAAATGAGTGATTGAAGCCATCTAAAAAGTGAAAAATTGAAGACGAATGCAGAGTATTTAACAAAGAGTGGACTGAAAGGTATTTCTTTACTGATGGGAGTTAAAGCTGTATGTTTGATTTGTCATGATACAGTTGCTGTTTTCAAGGAATACAATTTGAAACGGCACTTTCAAACCAAGCACACCAACTTTGGAAGCAATTTATCAAAGCAAGAACTGCAAAAGAAGGCAACTGATCTGATGAAAAGTTTGAAGCAACAACAAAATGTGTTTGAAAAACTTCATCTTTACAAAGGAATGCGACAAAGGCAAGTTTTGTATTGGCAAATAAAATTGCAAAGCAAAATAAGTCATTTGCAGAAGCAGAATTTATTAAAGATTGCATGGTTGATGCTGTCAGTGTTGTGTGTCCTGAAGTCATATCAAAAGTGGAAGCCATATCTCTGTCACGAAGAACTATTGTTCGTCGCATAGATGCAATTGCAATAAATATTCAAGAACAGGTGTTAACAGCCAGTGTTAGTTTTCAGTGGTTTTCTATTGCTTTAGATGAGAGTAATGACATTCAGGATACTGCCCAGGTACTCATTTATATCAGAGGAATTGACGAAAAACTGAAATTACAGAGGAATTGTTATCTATGGAGTCTCTCAAAGACACTGTTACTGGAAAAGATTTATACAATAGTGTCATTAACAGTCTAATCAGGTCTAGATTAAGCCTGGATAAATTGGCAAGTATTACAACTGATGGTGCTCCTTCACTCATAGGCAAACACTGTGGCCTTGTGACCTTGATGAATGATAAAATCAAAGAAGATTTTCCATCGCACAGTGTGTTGTCTTTTCTCTGCATCATACATCAAGAAAGCCTCTGTAGATCATCTTTTAAACTCAAACACGTTATGGATCCAGTGGTGCGTGCAGTGAACTTAATAAGAGCACGGGACTGAATCACAGGCAATTCCGAAGCTTCTTGGAAGACATCGAGGCTGATTTTACTGATGTGCTGTACCACACAAATATCCGATGGTTAAGTATGGGGAAAGTACTGAAGAGGATGTGGGACGTTAAAGAAGAGGTTGTCATGTTTTTTAATATGAAAGACATTTCTTGTGACTTTTCAAGGGAAATGGAGTGTGACGAATGGGTTTGTGATTTTGCATTTGCTGTAGACATTATGCAAAAGCTGAATGAGTTAAACACAAAACTACAAGGCAAAGGTTTATTTGCACATGAATTGTATGTGGAAGTGAAAGCGTTTCAATCGAAACTTCAACTTTTTGCCAAGCAGCTTAAAGAGCAAAACTTTGTTCATTTTCCTCTGTTGAAAACACGAACTGTTACACAAGCACTATCAGACAAATACAGTTCCCAGTTGATGGCTCTAAGAGATGAATTTATCAGAAGATTTGCTGATTTCAAGGCAATTGAAGGGCAGTTTGATTTGCTCAGCTCACCTTTTGCCTGTGACGTTGAAACAGCTGCTGAAGAACTGCAGGTAGAACTGATTGATTTGCAAGTCGACAACTCTTTAAAGAGGCTCTTTGAAAATAAACCACTGGTCGAGTTTTATGCATCTCTGCACTCAGAAAAGTTTAAAAATCTGAAAAATTTTGCAAGAACGATGTTTGTGATATTTGCATCAACTTACATATGTGAGCAGACTTTTTCTATATTGAAAGTTAACAAGTCAAAGAACAGGTCACTTCTCACAGACTCGAATCTTCAGTCAGTGTTAAGAATCAGTACAAGCAACTTGACACCTAATTTCAACAAACTGGTAAATGATTGCAGTCAGTTGCATCATTCTCACTGAGTCATTTTGATCCTTCTGTTGCTCAGTTGCTGAGCTACTTTGTTTGTCTAATAAATATTTATGTTTCATGTGAAGTTACTGCTTTAAAATATCAATAAAAATATTTCTTGTCTTTAAATTGAGTTACTTTGTTTTCAAACAAATATGCTTCATGTGAAGTTTCTCCCTAAATATATAAAATATATTTTTTTAGTTAATTTATATGTTTATCTTGAAGTTCTACTCTAAATTATTGATTAATAAAAATATATTATTTTTCTATTTCTTAAACAGAGTTACTTTGCTTTTTTTTCAAATAAATTTTTTTTTCTAAATAAATGCATTTCATGGGAATCCTCTAGTCTACAGTACTTTAAAATGCTAATAAATGAAAATTTATTGCATTTTCGCTTTGAAAACCATATATTTTGGCTATTTTAGATATCAATTATACTGGAAAATATACTATGCGGCCCAGTAAAATTTTATTTTTTTTAATGTGGCCCTTACACTGAAAAGTTTGCCCACCCCTGGCTTAAAGGAACAGGTTCTTCTTCCTCCTCATGTTCTTCTATTCTTTGCAAAAACTCTCACTAGCAGAATAGGCACCCAATGCAAAACTTGAACTTATGGGTGGACAAGAGGAGCGCTCGGAACACAATTTTAACTTGTGACCCTGTCTGTTCGTATCTCTGGTAGTTCATAAGTTGAAAGTTCTTAAGTATGGTAGTGTCTGTACATCATACACTCAGTGCCTTAGAGGTTGTCAGTCCATCAAGATAGCATCCAGCACTGAGAGCAGTTTGACATAAAAGTTTCACCTCGTTCGACCATGTCAAATACTCCAGTTTTACAGGTGGAGAGGCATGCTGTCCACCTCCACCCTCCACCTAAGTTATAAGAGCAGTCTTTATTATATTTCACTGCTGTGCAAATGTCATCAATGACAGTGGAAGAGAGAAGCAAGAAAACTTAATAGAGGGAGGCATAAAAGGACAAAAGATTCCCAATGCTTGGCTGAACCCACTGGAGAGGTGGAAGGTATAAAAGTGCATTCAGTCCCTGCAGTGGATCTGTAAGCCCCCACTTTGTCAAGGGGTTGGGATCAGGGGCACACCAGGTTTACCTGGCACAGCCTCCAGAGACGGGAATGCCAAGCATGTCTGGCACGGCGTCTGAAGAGCCAGGAGTGCCAGAGATGACTGGCGCAGCCTCCGGAGAGGCAGGAGTACCAGAAATTGCTGGCACAGCCTCCGAAGAGGCTGAAGTGCCAGAAATTACTGGTGCAGCCTCCAAAGTGGCAGGAGCACATGTTGCCACTAATCTTCCCTTAATAACATTATGAAAGGAAGCACCTCTGTGGCGTTGTAACCCCTAATGTCTATACTTATTTTTCTGTGATGTGCACATCAAAATTTTGTGAAGAGGATGACTGATTGTCTCCCCAATGTATATATTTTGCTTCTTCATAACATACACCATGCTCTGGTTCACTACACTTAAGACATGTGGCAGGCTTGCCTTGTAACTTTTGCCTACAAGATCCTAAGATGTGACCATATTCTTGACAATAAAAACATCTCCTCAGTCTTGGAATATACTGATCAGCCTTAAAATGTAATCATGATGCTTCTACTACATTAAGTAAATGGGTAGAACTGAATGTAATAATTAAATTTGAAGTGGAATTATGGCTCCGTTGACGATCTTCATTCCTTCACTTCTAATCACACCTTGATCTTTTAATTCTTTTACAAGTTTCTCTTCTGAATACATCATCAGCTGAGGTGCAAATATCATTCCCTTGCAGTGATTTCAAAATCATGTACTGAGCAGTATACTTCACCTCCTCCAAGATGCGATAATGCTTTTAATTTTACTCTCTGTCAGTTTTCCCCAACCTTCAGATGATACTTTACACTCTCAGCCATAACACTTCACAACACATTAAAAATGTAACAATTAGAATCTTTCAGATTAAAGGTTAAATATTTATCATAAGAAGAGGTTTCACATATACCAAGTCCTATTTCACATAGATTTCTTGTGAATTTCCCTTCGCCCAATGCTGGAGTGTAGGGTTTTATAATAATTACACTAGAAAGTTTCCTAGCTGTGTCCAAACTGAGGTTGTCAGAGGAGGGTACACAGGTCATCATCTGTGCCAAAATGGTATCATCAAAAGGTCCAGGGGTATTCGATTCTAACTACTCAAAGATCAATGTGGGAAAAAAAATACACAAGTAATCCTGAAAATCTTAAAAAGATATCAACCTTTCATGGAGTTTTTTCTTCTACCAATAGTACAAGTAAGAGCTGACTCCCAAATGTCCACTCCCTACCCTACCCCACAAGGGATGACACTACAAAATTAGGGCACCTCAAGTGTAAGCCAAACCTGCTTGCTGGGACAGAGTATTACAAGAATACAGCCATCCCTACCCTAACCATATTATGGGCAAACTGGACAGAATGCCAAGAGACTTATCCCCCAGAACCAGACCACTCCTGGGAATCCATGGCCCACCTCTGCAGAGTAGTTCTACCCTTGAGGCATCACTGTGAATAATCCCATTAATATCCCTCAGGTCCAAACATTATCGAGTAGTTGGTGACCCTACCACAGTTTCCACCATTAGCTTCAGATATTATCCCAGTTCCAGCTATAATATCTTTCCCTATTTATCAGGTCAAATAAATTTGACCAAAAATGGAAATTTCCACAAGATTTAATCCAAACTGAGTAACAATAAATATACAGTATACAGAACTCTTGAACTCAAACCCAGGAACAATTTCCTGGGGTTCAAAAGCCCCTCACCACAACAAGGTGGTCCAAAGTTCAGGGGGGCTCAGCTGATGAAGAGGACGACAAGAAGGATACAGTCACCTAAAAAAAACTGCAAACCTCTCAGATCTCAAGGCATATGCAGATGCACTGATCGAGTAACTCAGTACCCTTACCCCTGAATGTAACCCATTTAGTCAGTTACACCTGATGTACAACAGGGCCATAGAGGATTTATGTTGTAAACTTGCCAGATGCAACTCTGGTCAGGAAGGCAGACTGAAGAGTTGTCTGGGAGAGCACATGGCACCATTATCTGTGTCCTCATCCTTGCCTCATTCACTCCAACTTACCCCGTGCTGTCCTCCACAGCCCTATGACTTCACCACCTCAGTTCACCACCTCCACACCCCATGAGCTTGAACATCACTGCTACTCCATTACTAATGGTAATCAGTGATTCTAACAAGGACCAAAATGTCCCACGTCACCACAACCCACACTAGGACCTAACTATGTTTCACTTCATCATCTTTAAGGAAAGATTACACAATTTAATGCATGTACAGTCTTCAACATTAGTGGTTTGATACCTGAATTGTCAAGTACAGTATATACTGACTGTACAGACTGAATACAGCATGAAAATACCACTCAGATAGGTCTAGGCTGAAAGCAAGGGTGGAAACTTACAAATACCCACAGAGCTGTTTGCCAGGCTTAAGCCAAGAGCTTTGAACTGATAGACAGCCCACTTCAGACAATGTGGTCGTACTTCAAGGGTCCTATACCAGCTGCTCCAATACCTGCTCAGAGGACAAAGGAATACATCAGTAAAGCCAGTACCAGTTGATGCACTAAACCCATGGAGGACTCATACCCTAAACGGAGTTCTGAGCTGTGGTCAGCTGACTAACATGACACTTTTGTTTGGTAACACCTGAACTAGTAAAGTGTAAGCATGAACAGGTATATGTGGTTATGGAACACAACCCTGGGGTCAGTGGCAAGACACAGGCCAAGCAGGGAGCAGCATGATCACAAGCACGGTACCAGTGAGTACTGACTTGAGAGCTGTCTCATGCAAACCTCCTAACTGTGTGTATATGGTCCGAGGACTGTGAACACACAAAACAAGAGGGTAGCACTGGCTCAACCAAGTCTGCTTTAGGCAAACTGAAGCAAAACACAGGTGACAAAGCGATGAGGTGAAGAAGTAAGGAAAACACAGGATTTCCCTCCTGCCCCTAGCTAGTCATGCTTCTCCTGCAGCTAGAGAACTGGTCTTAGCTAGGTTTGTCATTGCCATTGTCAAAGGAGCCATGACTAGTATTGCTAAGGCATCTCCTACAGTAATAAGGAAATGGTTTGCTTGACTGCTGGAGGGTAGGGATCCCTCTAACCAGATGTTAACCCGATTCAAAGCACCATAAGCAAGCTGCAACCACATTAGTTGGAAAAACTTCCAAACCTCCTGAGTGAATCCTAATAAAACCTCAACTGATGATCAGGTTCAACAAAAAAGCAGCAGTGACTTCCCTGGCATCAATAAGCTCACAAAGTGCCAAATGATCTAAGTACCAAATCTGCTACATGGGTTCTGAAAGGAATAAAAAAAAAATCCCAGGATTAAGCATATTCCTTAATGCATGAGCTGGATTCTCCCTGAGCTCTCTTAGACTGTGGACATAAACAATTAGACCTAACAGTACTTAAAAAAAAGGGGGGGGGAAGAATCTGTGGTAGTTGTAATTGCTTAATATCTTGTTCCACCAATCTACAGACCTTTGCACATAAATTATTTTTAGGTTAACTCTAACTTCTAAAAATCATGGGTAATACTACTGGTTGAAACCAAACTCATGGCTGCAAATATTATTGCATGCACTAATACTCAAGCACTAGCCAAGGAAGCAGAACCTCTCTCGTGGCTGTCACACGACAGAGAACCAGTGCAAAGACCCTTTTTGTAAGTGCACTGTTCAGCACTGTGCACACACATCAAACAAGATGGCAGCAGTGACTCAACCCCTTAAACTTTACATGGCCTCTTACATGACAGTGGGTCAACTACTAGTACCACTGGCATTTGAAAAATATGTTAAAAAGTAGACAACCCAAGGCCAGAGAGAGAGAGAGAGAGAGAGAGAGAGAGAGAGAGAGAGAGAGAGAGAGAGAGAGAGAGAGAGAGAGAGAGAGAGAGAGTGTGTGTGTGTGTGTGTGTGTTTTAGTCTGCGTTTGAAATGGTTTTGTAAAGTAACGTAAGTTTTGAGAGAGAGAGAGAGAGAGAGAGAGAGAGAGAGAGAGAGAGAGAGAGAGAGAGAGAGAGAGTGTTTTAGTCTGCTGTTTGAAATGGTTTTGTAAAGTAACGTAAGTTTTGAGTGAGAGAGAGAGAGAGAGAGAGAGAGAGAGAGAGAGAGAGAGAGAGAGAGAGAGAGAGAGAGAGAGAGAGAGCCACATTGATGGTGCATGTGTCTCTTTCTTTTTGCTCGTTGTTGGTTGAGAGTCTGTTTTCAGTTTTGTTTGTGTGGTTTTTGCGCTGTGTTGTTGTGGACACCTTAATCCATCTCCCAGCAAGAGGATCAGGGTGAGTGTTGTGTGTCTGTTATATGTTCTATGTATCTGTATTGTGTGTTGTTTTTGTGTTTTTGAATTCCGCCACAATCCCAGCACCTGTGAGTACTTCTAAAGGAGGCCTGTTGCATGCAAACCTCATGTTTGTATATGCACAGTTCAGGGACTGCATACGTACCAAACAAGAAGGTACTGCTGATTCAACTTTTCATGCTTCCAGAAAGGCACAGATGTTGAGCCACTACACTAAAACACACTGGGATGGCAGGTTGAGCATTCCTGACACTACTTTCCATGTAAATAATAAAACCAAAACACACCAAGTTCAATTTAGCAATAAGTAGTAGTGCAGCTGAATGTCTTCGCTCAACAGTGGCCAAAGGAAAAGTGCTTGGTGATGGTAGGAGTGAGGAGTACTCCATCACTCACCATTAACCACCAGTTAACCCACCTTGCTACCAAGTTAAAGGACTGTTTCTCACTTGTGCTGAAGGGTACTTCTACAAAAAGGCAATGGTTTGTGTTTACATAAGAAAAAGCCATTTTATCATTTGACTGACTCACACAAAGAGAATTGGACTGGTTTAGAACCAACCTTTTCCAGGATAAGATTTGAATAAATGACAACAATGAAAACCACTTCCAAAAGAAAATTTATACTATCATACAAACACACACATATAAATACCAGATGAAACAGGTACTTAACATTTTACCTTTTTCCACACCCTGGAAGGCATTTAAGAACGGCTATAAAATATTACAACAAAAAGAAAAACTTAACTCAAAGGATAACACAAGAAAAACAATGAGTAAATTTCTCCAGCAGCTGTTTACAGAATATAATCAGCAACGAAGACAGAAAATACAATGTGAAATCATCACACAATATTGGTATAGTAAGGCAAATCATTTCTTACTTTGACATTCTCCTGAACTTACCGTAGCTTCTTCCTCAAGGACATTTTAATCAGGAACCATATTTCAGTAAAGCTTAAGCCTTTGCCATCATGTCAATATTAAATTTTATTCTCAAAACATACATGTTCCAGAAACCAACAAAAACTTTTAGCAGCTTTAATTACGACAAAAAAGTCAAATAAAACTTACCAACACTATAAATATGAAAGACAGCATTACACTTTTCTTTGAAATGGGAACTTATGAATGTGCTTGTCTTCAAAGTCCATGGAAGGGCTTGTTTTAATATATCATTTTCATTCTCAGTAGTTTTCATCATATCAGCATACATTACAAGCTGCTGACACAAAACACCAGCCACCTACAAGTAAAGGCAGGGATAAAATTGACTAGTTTACTAACATGAGGATATGCAATGTAGACAACAGGCAAGATAGAAATTCATTACAAGATAAGCACAATGCTTTTTTGTGATTATTGTGCCTTAAGAAATATATAAAAACTGCTTAAACATACTTTAATATGCTATACTTAATTTTTTCTGGCATTTCTGCAAATAAAATTACCATCTACTACAAAATTCCTCATACTAGCACTTTCTGTTAGCATGATGTTACTACAGTAAGTACAAGATTCCATAAAAATAGTCTAAGCTGGAGCATTAGTTTAATTCAAAATTTTCACATTTAAAAAATGGTGTGAACATGACCAAATTACAGGGAGGGGACACATTAACACTAGTCATATCAATGTTTCATAGAATTTTATTGGAGTACTATGAAGAAAACGGTAATTGCAATGCACTATTCTTAGTGTGCTCTAATCAACAGTATATTTAAATTTTGTTTAGAACTTCCTGAGGCTTTTTAATATCTCTCAAGCACACTTTCAAGTTTGTGCTTGCTGATGTGATGCTGTGATCCAAACCCAAATGTGAAGGATTAACTTTAAGGGAAACATGAGACTAGTGCAGCTCTTGTTTGTCCCAGCATTAGAGAAGATTCTCAGACTAATGATTTTTATCAACTCTTGAGACACCTTGGCCTGTGGTGTCACAAGACTTGATAAAAATCATTAGCCTGAGAATCTTCTCTAATGGTGGGACAAACAAGAGCTGCACTAGTCTCATGTCCATGCACGAATAAGTAACCCTCACCACCAGTTCCAGATCACACTTTTGTCAGCTTGAAAGAAGATACCTTTGAAGACAAATAATGTAATTGTAGACCCAAGCTACCACTGACACAGAAATCCTGGTAAAAACTGAGCAAGTTGTAACACCAAAATAGAGGGCATGTGACTGTTCTTCCTTTTCACATAAGTCAAAGGACTTCCTGGACACTAGATGCACCAATACAGAGAAATATGCTGCCTTCACATTAGTAAATGCAAAAGTCTCCTCTTCCAATGAAGCATCTAACTGAGGCTACAGTTTCCATTTGAAACAAAGTTTAAAGAAATAAAACTAAAAACAAGTGTTGCTCATTATACCCCTGTACTACCTGGTTGGCCATCATCTGTTTCACCTCCTCATCTAAGGCAGCAAACCTCTTCCATCTGGAGCATGTGAATGGAGCCAGCCAGACTGAAAGCCGGGGTTAGCCTCCAAAAATCCAGATGATGACCTTCCTTCAAAGATTTTAAATAACCCTAGCTCTGCACTCCTCTGCTACCAAGAACTCAAACATTTATAAAAATACGCTCCTTGTAGAGATGAAATCAACTGATGGTAGGTGAAGTTTCACCACTTGCAGAGATCCTACAAGTGCCTTGAAGGATACTTGCCTCTCTAACTTTCCTGAAAGGCCAACTTACATCCTAAGGAATATCTGGCAAATGTGGTGTTATTCCAGCAAATGTGGTGTGAAGTGATATCCTGGGTTCCTAGTGGGACCTGACATAACAAGAGGGGGCAAACTGCTGAAAATCCTTCAACTGGCAAACCCCCTGCCCCCAGTACGGATGACAACCAGAGAAGGTGGAATTACCTAGGTTCCTCATCTACTTGTGTGGCGGAAAAGCCTAACTTTTTTTTGTGAGCTCGCTGACCAAGCTGGGAAGAAAGAAGTGGGGGCCCATATGATACACACACCGAGCATCCCTGAAAATAGGTCAAAGGCAGGATATTGAAAGAACCTCATGTGATAGCTCCCCTATTCTTCAGGTTATGAAGTAGGAAGTCAACCTGAAAGTGAGGCTGGAGGCTCTTCCTATGGTGGCTATCAAATGTTTAACTTTGGCCAAAATGTCAGAGGATCCAATAAAGAGGAAGGTGCTAGACACCAAACCAACACATACACAAGCAACTTGTAAAAAAAAAAAAAAAGTTTTTTCACTAAGTAAAAATTCCCTATTATTATTATTATTATTATTATTATTATTAATTATTTATTATTATTTAGTAGTAGTAGTAGTAGTAGTAGTCAGAAGATGAAACGTTTTCATATGGAACAAGCCCATGGGGGCTGATAACTTGCAATTCAAGCTTCCAAAGAATATTATATTCACATTAGGGAGAAGTAAGAGGAGGTAAAGGGAAATACAGAAAAACAAGAGATCCCACTTATTAAAAAAGAAAAGATAAATTAATAAATCAATAAATTAATAAAATATATTAAAATGCAAGGAAAATAGTATTAGGGTAGTAATGCATTGCATCTTCGCTTCAACTTCTTAAGTCCCAATTGCACGACATCCTCTTGGAGGCTGTTCCACAGTTCAATGGTGTGAGGAATAAGGACCTCTGGAACTGAGAAGTTTGACAGCGAGGCACATCTACTGCATATTGGTGCTGCTGTTCAGTGAATCTGGTTTCTCTCAGCAGGTAAAGGGGCCCAGGGATCAATTGTGAGTGTGAAAGATCTCTGTTGAAATACAACTTATGAAAAAGTGACAAACAAGAGACCATCTGTCAATGGTCCAAGTCATAACTGCTATTAGGAAACAACCCACTCTATCTAAAAGAGATAAATCTCTGGCAGAAGCAGACATCCACACCGGAGAACAGTAGGCAGTCCCCTGGTTAACGGCAGGGGTTCTGTTCCCAGCCGAGCGATAATAGCACTGATAAACCGCTTAATGGTGCCGTTAACCACTTACCAGTGCTGATAAACCGCTTATCAAGACTGATAAACCGCTTTCCGGTGACAATAAACCACTTACCAGCACCAAAAACTACTTCCGGAGCCGATAAACCGCTTGCCTATACCAATAAACCGCTAACTGACACAGATAAACTGCTTGCCGACACTGATAAATTGCATACTGGCACTGAAAATCATTTACCGGCACCAAAAATCTGGTTAACCCTTAAACGCCAACTGGACGTATCGTAAGTCGACTAAAGTTGTCTGTCGGGTGATGAGTGGACGTACCGTACGTCGACTACAAAAAAATTTCAAACTTCGGTCAACTTTGACTTGACCGAAATGGTCGAAAAACGCAGCTGTAAGCTAAAACTCTTACATTCTAGTAATATTCAATCATTTACCTTCATTTTGCAACAAATTGGAAGTCTCTAGCACAATATTTCGATTTATGGTGAATTTTTAAAAATACAAACTTTTTCCTTACGTCCGCGTGGTAACTCGGCTGAAAATTTCAGAAATTCTTTTGTCATTTTTTTGTAATTTTTGCACTGTTTTATATTAGCCGTTACATAAAGTTTTATATATGAAAATGTGCGCAATTTCATGTAAAATACATTAAAAAACAACCCCATGGATGTAGCTTTTATCAGTTTTGAAATATTTTTATATAAATCACGATAAGTGCCAAAATTTCAACCTTCGGTCAACTTTGACTCAACCGAAATGGTCGAAAAACGCAATTGTAAGCTAAAACTTACATTCTAGTAATATTCAATCATTTACCTTCATTTTGCAACCAATTGGAAGTCTCTCAGCACAATATTTTTGATTTATGGTGAATTTAAAAACTTTTCCCTTACGTCCAAGTAACTCAGCAGAACATTTGTCACTTTGTCGTAATGTTTGCACCATTTTATATTAGTTGTTGCATAAAGTTTTATATATGAAAATTGCAATTTCATGTAGAATACAACAAAAAACAACTCATGGTTGTAGCTTTTATCAGTTTTGAAATATTTTCATATAAATCACAATAACAAAATTTCAACCTTCAGTCAATTTTGACTCGACCAAAATGATCGAAAAACGCAAGCAAGCTAAAACTCTTACATTCTAGTAATATTCAATCATTTATCTTCATTTTGCAACAAATTGGAAGTCTCTAGCACAATATTTCGATTTATGGTGAATTTTGTCGTCGGCGAGAATCTGTTTGTCACTTTGTCGTAATGTTTGCACCGTTTTCTAATAGCCGTTACATAAAGTTTTATATATGAAAATGTGCGCAACTTCATGTAGAATACAATAAAAAATAACTCATGGTTGAAGCTTTTATCAGTTTTGAAATATTTTCATATAAATCACGATAAATAGAAAAAATTCGACCTTCAGTCAACTTTAACTCGACCGAAATGGTCAAAAACTGCAATTGTAAACTAAAACACTTACAGTCTAGTAATATTCAATCAATTAACTTCATTTTGCAACAAACAGGAAATCTCTAGCACAATATTTCGACTTATGGTGAATTTTTGAAAAAAACTTTTTTTATGTTCGCTCGTTACGAATTCATGCATAATTTTGTGATAATATTTTCTGTGTTGCTTTGATCGTTTTACAATTTATTATATACCAAAATCATCGCAATTTAGTGTACAATACAACAACAAAAAAAAACTCATTAGCTTTAACCGCTTTGCTCATAGCGTGATTTGTATACAATTATATACAAAATTTTTTTTTGCGCTCTCATATATTTCAATATTTATATATGATAAGGATATTTTTTTCATTTCTGATGGTTGCATATTAAACTTCAGGCAATGACAAAAAAGGAGCCAAAAATGAACTCTTAATCTTAAAAACTAAGCGTGCTGTGATTTTTTGAAAAAAACTTTTTTTCCGCTTCGGCGCTAACTCCCAAACGCTGCCGGCATATGGCAGACACTTTTGTAAATAGAGGCTCGGCGTTTAAGGGTTAACAACGTCGCTAGCCAAGAGCTTTAACATCGAAATGCACCAATGCTGCTGGTAAGAGGGGAATACCGGTGTTCTAGTAAAAGAAGCACAAACGACCTAAAACATGTTGCACTGATTTTATTACTGCTACAGACATATGAGGCCTTATGAACAATACCTAACTTTTGTGTGGCATTTGATTAAACTTCCATTAGATGTTTCTCAAAAGTCAGATGAGTCAGAGGTTACACCTAGAAGAGTTAAAGCTTCAGACTCATTCAGCAAAGTTCCATCCACCTGAAGGGGAAGATGGGATGTGAAATATGTACAAGATCTGCTAATCAATGGTGTTTTTGTTTTACTGGAATTCAGCCTCATACCCCACTGACTACACCATCCACTAATCTGGTCCATGTCACGATTGAGGCTGAGGGTAGCTTCATTTCTCATAAGTGGAGACTTTACTACTACACCCACAAGTGTTACATCATCAGCATACTTAACCTTTTTTCCAGGCCAACAACCATATCACTTGTATACAATACAAATAACAGTGGACCAAGAACACTACCCTGTAGAATTCCAGACACAATAGGTCTTGGTTCACTAAAGATCCTGTCAACAGCAACTCGCTGATGCCTACCAGTAAGGAAATCTTGAAGTAATCCTAAATCATCCACACATTCCATGATTCCTAAGTTTATAAATGTCTGGTGATTTACTAAACTGAAAGCAGCACTAAAATCTCTCTTGCAAATGGCATTTCAAATCTAGCAGAGCATCGCAGGTCCCTAACTGCTTTCTATATGCACGTTGACTATCAGCTTACAACCCTTTAGATTCCATATATACCTATATAGTGGCTTAAAAATAAGTTTTTCAGCAACTTTGGAGAGGACAGGGAGAATAGAGATTAGCCTGAAGTTGCTGCAGTCTGCAGATATGCCACTCTTTGGAACAGGCACTGTATTACTAAGCTTGCACTCATCCACAACGATACTATGTTGACATAAAAATCTATAGAATCTATTAATCTTCTGAGGCAACACACTAAAAACTTTTTTTTTAAAAAACAATGGGAAGAAACCATCAGGATCTTATCCACACCAGCTATCAAGATTATCCAGAATTTTCTTACCATCCCTGGAGCGAAATGCAAATTCTGTAAAAATATGTTCAGGACGACACGTATCAGGGAGAAGGACATCCTCAGCAGCTGATTGCTTAGCTAAGGTAAAGGACAAAGGGAGAGCCTGCATGGAAAAAATGTTTTTGATAAGAACCTCAATTTCTTGAGATAGTTATTGGGCCTGTGTGGAGCAACCAATTATCATATAAAAATGACATTCAGGCATCAGAGAGGATAAAGAGCCTTGTCACAGTTACAACTAGATCCTCAGCCAACATACTTACAAGGATCTCTGCAGCAGTGTTCACAGTAGGGAGACCCAATTGTTGAGAAATCTCTTCCATCTCAGGTTTCTCTATGATTTCTACTGCAACAGCAGTCTTGCAAGGTTTCTGCTAAATCTCCATGTCAAAGGCTTTGCCTTACTGTCCTTACTTAGGCTTCAGAGCTGGGGGAACAGGTGGCTTCTCATGAGGGGAAGAGGGCTCCAAAACCAGTTTAGGCAAAGGCAAGTGAAGCATAATGTTGTCCAGTCATGCTCAACTGTAATGCAACATAATTCTTTTGGTATCATCCAAAACTTCAGATGCACTGTAAAATGTCATGTGGTTACCAAGCAGGGTTAAACTTTTTTTTTTTTCATTTCAATGTCATACATGTCAATAAATATGTGAATTTACAACTAACATTATTTCCCCTATGGATATACAGTCGACACCCCCCCAAAAATTTGCGGTTCCCGATTCGCGGACTCACTTATTCATGGATTTCTCTATGGAACATTTATACACATTATTTGTGGAAAATTTACCTATTCACCGTATTTTTCACTGAGAAATATTCACTAATTACTGTATTTTCATGTCATTTTCATGACTAAATGCACTTTTTGTGTCAAAACTATTAAAATACTCAGGTATAAGCATTTTTAGAGTTTTTTGTGTTTGAACTATCAAAATAGGCAGTTCTAAGCATTTTTTGAGGAGTTTTAAGTATTCGCGGATTGAGCTATTGGCGGGGGGTTGTGGTAAACATCCCCCGTGAATACCAGGGGCCAACTGTATAGATATGATTTCTTTTATGCACTGGTATCATCTGTAATTTTCATGAAATTAATTTTTTGTGCACTGCTTAGCTGAAAGCAAGGTGCAATGAGGTTGGCAGTACTGTCAGTGTCAGCGCACACTACTTACTACTCAAAAGTGGCCACTGTAACTACCTCTACAGCATATGACAGTAGTTCTAATAGGTGCAACAGTCATAACAAAATTTTCAAGTCAGAAACATGAAGTTTTCATAATAAAATTAATATCGTAATACTTACCTGAACACCTGAATTAGCCCTGGTCAGTGACCAGACCAGCATGAACTATATCCCCACAATTTTACCCACAAAGTGAGTAATTAACTGTCAGTGTTACCAACGCTACAGGAAAAATCTTGTCAAATGAGTTACCTGAGGTACTGTTGACAATGCTGCTGCAAATACCGGCCGACAGAGGCCGACATCCACAACTGAGTCACTCACTATCAAAAACTGAAGTGGGGAGGAGGGTGGGAATCATTCAGGTGTTCAGGTAAGTATTACAATATTAGTTTTATTATGAAAACTTCATATTGCAATACACTCCCTGAACACCTGAATTAGCCCGATTAACAAAATTTTAATGGAGGTGGGATCAATCTAATTCAGCCCGACCTGTCAACGGAGAATAAGCAGGTAACTCATTATCAACCTACTATGTGTAAATGTATGTCACCATATCAATCAATGCTTTCTGTGATGAGACATACTGGGGGAGACCCACCTAGGTTGTGGCATGTCCCCTTTTTACAACCGCAGAGATGGTAGCTCACTGATCTGCTCTGCATAGGATATCTGTTTAGTCATACACTCACCATATCAATCAACACTCTCAGTGAAGAGACATGCCGGGGAGTACTTTGATGGTCAGTCAGGTCAGTACTATCTCGGTCCGTCAACCTCCCATGTGGCTCTTCAGAACTTCTCGTGTACGATGAACCTCCCATGTGGCTATTCAGAGCCTCTCATGTATGGAGGGGAATGAAGCACTGTGCCGAGCCGCTGATCCTCTGGATAAGCTTAGCCCGACAATCGACAAGCGAAGAAGTATCTCAGCGGCGATGAAAGAACCTAGCCTACTAGAGAATCTCCTTGGACTCTTGTGGGGAAATTATCAAAGACTAAGATACTTAACAATGTACTAAACCTAAGTTTATGTGATTATATTATTACTGTTGCCTAAGATTCTAAAGACTAAAAGGAATTCCTCTATCTGGTTAATCTAAGAACTTCCGCACTAAATGAACGCACCCTTGCTAATAGTGTTAGCTGCTACGCACGGACTAAGAAAATAACCCTCCGACGAGGCAAAGGGAAGTAAACATTGAGACGGGCTTCCAAGTAGCCGCCTCCAGAATGGAAGACACTGAATAATTCCTAAGAAAGGAAGATGAAGTGGCCATACTCGGAATACTGTACGCTCGGGGTAATACAGAGCTTGAAGACGACGAAGAAGAACCCTGAGAAGCCTGGGAAATCATCTCCCTCAGCGGACAGGAAGGATTCCGCACAGAGACAAGAAGTGTACGCGGACCTGACGGAGATCCTCAACCTTTGATAAATAGACTTTTAATGCTCGCACCAGACATAAGGACATCTCCGCTGGATCGTCGGTAAAAGAACCCTAAACAAATGAGGCAGAGGGTTAACCTCTGACTCTGACCTTGCCACGAATTCCGGAAGAAGAGACCAATACATATCATTTCCCGCCTAGGAAACCAGCCCAGAAACTGCCTGAAGCTCACCCACCTTTCAAGCTGTAGTTAAAGCCATAAGCAAAAAACACCTTCTTAATCAGTTGTCTTAACATCAGAACTTCTGACAAACCCCATGGAGGAGCCCGAGTCGGCAAGACAGGACGTTTAAACTTAAAGGAAAGTAATAAATCATGGATAATCTTACTACTAGAAATTTTTGGGAAGATGGAAACTACATGTACTGCTAAGTGTTGAGCGGTAGCCAGCAATTGCCGAATACAAAAGAACCTTGACTTTCCGAAGGAATAAAAGAAAATCAGCTATTTTGGCTAAGGAAGGTCTGCAGATGGAATGACCTTCCTTACGACACCAACTTCTATACATTGTCCAGCTGACCTAGTAAAGCTTACGGGTTGACTTTCTCAAGCTGAAAGAAAGCTGTCTAGACACAGCCGTCTGTCTAGCTGGTCGCTCGGCAGTTGCTTTGCAACTAGGTTCAGCAAGCGAGGGTTTGGATGATAATGATGAAAAAGCGGTTATCTGAGATCTTCTGCATGGGAAGGAACATTGGAACTCCGGTAAGGCGCTTAGGAGTTCCAAAAACCAAGGGCGTAGGGCCAACAAGGAGCTATCAGAGTCATACACGTATTGACACTCTCCTGCAATTTCCTGATTACCTGATGAATGAGACTGAATGGCAGAGAGCATACACCTGCATGTGATTCCAATTTTGTAACGTCGCAACGGTGCCTACCGACATGTGGTCCACCACTGGTGAGAAATAAACTGGAAGACAATGGTTTAATCTCACAGCGAAAAAGTCCACAGATGCTTGCCACTTCCAGGTAACCTGACATACTACTTCCTGAGCCAAGGTCCTCTATCCCTCCCAATACCTGACTGGAGCAACTTGAGTTGGCCAGTACGTTGAGACTCCTCGATACAAGTTGGGGAAGAAGAGACACTTTCCATTCTATGTGTTATAGTATTGAGTTCTGTTGATCTTGATCCCCCCCGAGTTTTTCAGATACGACATGGAGTTACGTTGTCGCAAAACACCACTACTCTGTTGCGCACTAGGACTAAAAAAAAACACCTTTACAGCCCTGAGTCCCCAAAGATCATTGACTCCTCTTGTTCCCGATCCCTCTAGAGGCCCGAAGCCTGGGTTTTCTCCAAGGTTGCTCCCCAACCTTGATCTGGGGCATCTGAGTACAGATGAACGTCGGGAAGAGGGGAATCAATAGACCTTCTGGGTGTCAAAAGCACTTCTTCTGAACACCACAGAAGATCTGACAGGCAAGAATTGCTCCAGACCATAACTGCGTTCTCATTGTGGAAGTCCCAGCGATTCCTGAGACATACCTGAAGAGAAATGTATCCGGAGATGAGACCCAGGATTTAAAAGAGAGAGAGAGAGAAGACATTCTCCCTAAGAGACTTCTCCAAACTGGTACCGGCTGTTCCCTGCTGGACAGGAACACCTCTACTTCCTGAAGGACCGACTGGATCCTCTCCAGGGTTGGGGAAAAAAAACTCAAAGGAAGAGAGAGAATCCTCATCCCTGAAAGGTTATAGATTGTGTTGGGACCAGGCAACTCTTGGCAAAGATTAGACGAATTCCTAGTATTTTGCATAGATTCAATAAGAAGTCCCTCACCCTTACTAGCTCCTCTAGACGATGCATAATTACCAACACCGGAGACATGAGTTAGAAGCTACAAAGTTCGTCATACTAGCCATGTCACCTGAACCCTGAGCAGCCACAAGAATCATAGCCTCCTGTGACACTACTGCTGACGACGACGACATGAAATTGACCATGGAGGAGACACCCTCCTCTCTAAAAAGACTGTTGCAGAGTGCAAAAAGGTGCCCTCAACAGAACCCTCTTATGTATGTCTGGATAGTGAGATGGAAGAAGATTTAACAAGAAGTCCCTCCTCTTCTTGTCAAAGAACGTTGTACAGCCAGCCGAAATGTTAGTCTGGTATGCTAACCCCATCGAAACCGTCGTGGTGAGGTTGTCAAACAGTACAGGATCGGAGGGAGTATATCCAACTTGTCTGAGAAACCCCCATCAACCCAGACAACATCCACAAAGAGTGGGACATGGCCTCAGACCGGCTGCAAAAAGTGTCCTCCAAAATACAAGCCTCACGAGATGTAACCACTACCAAACGATTCGACGAAGGAACCCGAGAGAGAAGAGCCTCAACAGATTTGTTGAGAGGAACTCTGATGCCGACAGAAGAGTTACCCGCTACCCTATAGAACCCCTTCCGATTAGGAAGCAAGGTTGAATCCTGTCTACCCGACCCGATAAGAGATAACCTAGAGTCCGCCTCCCTCAACATCTGGCCGACTCAGCCAAACCAGATCAGTTTACTTGATGTTTGGGAGACTACTGGTTTAGTTGCATACAATTCAAACATTGCTTGGTTTTGTTGTGTAGGTTTCTCAGGAGCCTGGACTACGAACAGAGAGAATGGATAAAGTCCACCATCTGCTTATACTCGCTTTCATTCGCCGGAGAAAAAAAACCTATATCTGGTACTGGCTCCTCTTCTTCAAAAGAGCATTCTCTGTTAGACTGGTCTGACCGAACTGGGACAGGAAAAGAGACTGACCACACGCAAGAGCTGCACCCAATAACCTGGAACTTGCTACACCAGGATGTGCGAGACCAACACCTGACATACCTGAGCCAACCGTAACCCGGTTGAGCAAACCCTGTACCAACTAAAGCCGATGACAAAACTCGAGTCGGATGCACTCGACTACGCAAACCCCGCACCACCCAGCGACAACGACGTAACATCTGGGTGACAAACGCCGACCCCTGCGAGCAGAGAGGCCACAATACCTGATCCACCCAACGCCAGATGAACCAACGCCCACACCAGGACAGGTATCCAGAGCTGAAGTCACACTGATTGAGGGAGAGGGAGGATGAACTCCCTGATGACCCGGAGCCAAAGCCGAACCCACATTGAACACCTTAGGAGGAACAGAAATAGCTGCAGGAAAAGTTGAGAAAGAAGTAGAAGAAGGAGAGAAAAGAAAGCAGTCACACTCAGAATAACCACCGGAGCACCTACTGCCGACATTGGACAGGTGGAGAACACACCAACTGGTCCAGTACTCAAAGGTGTTTCTCAGGACAAGCTATGAGCTCAGGAACCAATGGGGACCAAGGAAGGAAAATTACCAGCTACTCTAGTGAAAAGGAGAGGCTGAGGACACCGTCGGTACTGATACACTCAACAATAACGCAGACGAAACGCCAAACACCATAACATCCGCAAGAACTGCGGTGGACACAATATGTTTTTAACCCAGTAAAGGAAGAAAATATGGAGTTGCGGAAGACTCCGCAACTGCCTGTGAAGCATCTAGACCAGAAGCCTGAGAAAACTACAGGACCCGTGTAAGGTGCTAAAGAAGACAGCCCTGCCAAAGAAGGCAAGAGCGCAAAAAAAGTTCTTAATTTAGCGACGCGGAATAACTGCCCGCAAAATTTTGCATCGTGAGAAGAATAGCAGCAGTGTTGTGATGCCACAAGACTGATATTTAGGAATTAGGAAGTGCTTTGCCAGGGATCTATCGCATGTGTTAGATGTGAACAGTTAGCTAAATGTGTTGTTTGAAAAACAGTTACAGCAGAGGAAGTGTACAATTCCTGTGTTAGTGAAGTGTAGCTTGAAAATTCGTGTTTGTTAAAATACGTGTGACAACATCTAGCAGCTTGGCGCATGCGCCTGCCATCATCTCACTCCCACAATTCAGAGATCGTAATATCCAGTTCAGATTTACATTTAATGTAAATCTGCTGGTTGTACACCTTACCTCAACCATGAAGAGAGAGAAGGAGCCGCTGAAAACTCCAACATTACAAGATTGCACCAATGAAAATTCTTTGCTCTGCTGACTAAATGGCAAAGAAAACAGGATGAGCGAGAGAAGACTCCAAAGAGAGTCCCGATAAAGAAGATTGTGTAAAGACATTGGAAGAAGGCTTAGAAGAAGTCGGGGGGGACACTCAGAAGCAGCAGAAGAGGCCATAGTTTTTTTTTTTTTTTTTTTTTTGAGAAAGAAAACTAGACCGACTCTGTTCCCCTTGATAATCTTGACAGACATCACTAGCAAACTCAAGAAAATTCTTAAAGACATGATCGTGAATATTGGAAAACCCAAAATTGAAAACATTGCCTAACTAGTAATCTATAACCCTGTGACAAACCCAACAATTCTGCAGCCAAACTGAAAACCCTATCACCAGAATTACCACCACCGCAAGACGAACCAAACTCATCCACTGAAGGAAAAGGAACCTTCGAGGACGAAGGAGCATTCTCCGACACTACAGAACCCAACAAACCCAAAACCACATCCAAACAATGAACCACAGACTTAGAAACCCTTTGTTGTAAACTCTGAGCAGGAAATAAAACTGAAGATGGGTCGAAGACGAAGTCGTCACACTAGAAGCCCCAACCAAACCCAAACCCGAAGAAGACTGCACCTTCCACTTCTCTTCCTGAACACTTCCTAACCTATTTTCCCTGATCGTCTGTGTCTTACCTAACTCTACCTCAGCCTCACAACTTACACCTTGAGTGGAAAGGGGAGAATCTTCTGCCAACACTGCCTGCTCCACGCCGAGGGAACTGGCAGAACCTGCCTTTGAGGCTTGCGGTTCTCCATGACCCCCGGCACCCATTAGGGCTGGTTCTGGAACAGGCAGGGGGGCTGAAAAAGAACGATTAGAAACAATTAAGCTACTACTATCACTATCTCTATTCTTTGTTAACTTACTCATCAGGCTAGAAATAGGCTAGACATACTGGATGATAAACTGTCCCCTAACTTCTTGACTACCTCTGAATCTAATGCTTCCTTATCTACTGATTGAAACCTTACAGCTGATCCTGACCTACGCTTACTCTTCAAGGCAAAGGATTTTCTGTTTCAAATAATCTTCCATTTGATCTACTGACCAAGACCTATACTCGTCACATCTCTGACTGATACTACACTGAACCTTCCTACATAAAATACAATCAGAATGTCAACTGTCTTTGAGGGTACTCATCCTACGCTTGCAGGACATGCAGGACCGATGAGTGGCAGCATTTCCAGCAGTAGAAGCCTCGGTCGTCGAAGATGTAAAAGAAGTAGAAGCAGCTGTGCTAGCAGACGGCGACATCTTCTTGTCTGACTTGTCCAATCGAGTCCAAAGTACCAAACCAAAGTTAAAACCAGGAGAGAAGTTCCAAATCCAGTCAATAAGGTATAAATCCAGGAGAAAAGGTGTTGAAAACAATCCAAAATTGTAATCTGATGTCCAAATTCTTTAAATGGGGGTCAGGCTAAATGACCAAAAGTTTGCGTGATTTGGGATACACCCACACAGCATGGCGAACAAATAACAATTGGGGATGTCGGCCTCTGTCAGCCAGTATTTGTAGCAGTGTTGTCAACGGTGCCTCAGGTAACTCATTTGACAAGATTTTTCCTGTAGCACTGGCAACGCTGACAGTTAATTAACCACTTTGTGGGTAAAATTATGGTCAGTGACCAGGGCTAATTTAGGTGTTCAGGGAGTGTATTGCATTACTAAAGGTTATGTTCAAACTGTCTGTATGTTGCGGTAATGATCTATAGGTCTAACCGAAAAAATCTAAAGCTTCTGAAATGCAAAGAATTTATTTTTACAGATTATCTGTTTTTTGCAGAATAAAATATGAATATATATTCTTTAAATTATATAAAAAAAGATAGTTATTAATTCAAGTAATTATTAGTATCTGGATACTTAACTACTGTTAAAATTAGCTTATATCTTTGCACCAATACAGGCAGTCCTCAGTTATCGCAGGGGTTCCGTCCTGAGGGTGTGATAATAACCGAAAATCAGCTATTTTCGCGCTTTTTCAGCGAATTTTGAGGCTTATCGGCGCCAAAAAACGCAATTTTCGTTACTGACGCCTCTGTTAAGTATGTATTGGCACCAATATCCAATTATCGGTGCCGATAAGTGGAAATCGACAATTTTCGGCACTGAAAATTGCCGATTTTTGTCGCTAGACAGGTGCTGTAAAACCGGATCGCCGTTAACCGAGCCCTCCGTTAACCAGAGACTGCCTGTAGAGCAATCAGCATTCAAAATAAAAACAAATAAATATGACATTTTTATAATAAAATAAAGTTTTATATATACTTACCCAGTGATTACTTAGCTAAGAATTTAACTCGACAGCAGCTTTAATTTTGAAATTCGTGGTAGCGACAGTCTTTTGTTTATGTAGGTGACTAACCCCACCCACTTTCGGGGTGAAAGGGAGAAACAACTAAGCCAAGAGCTTCACTTTTGTTTATGCTCTAAAGTCCATGTGAGGGGAGGAGGGCGGGCTCCATTTGTAATTACTGGGCAAGTATATATAAAACTTTATTATAAAAATGTCATTTTTATATTAGTAACTTACCCAGTAATTACTTAGCTGAATCAACATTGAAGGAGGTGGGATTCATGGACATCTTATACTCTAAACATTAATAATGATAATGAAATGAGAACAATAAATAGGCCTAGCGTTGAAACAATGCTTGTTGTTTCTTATCTGGTAAGAGAGCTGCGCAGGTAGATACTGCCTTTGGTTGGTGCTCATCTCAAGCGAGTAGCGGCGTGGTGGTATAGTCAGGGACGCCTCTACTGAAGTGAGTGACTTCATAGCGGAGGAGTACTCCAATTGCTAAAGAAGCATGAAGTAACCTTTGCAACAAAGGAATCTCTGATCATTAACAAAGCCAACAATAAAATGCCCCTGCCCAAGGCACACTAGGTACCTTGTACCCTCCAGGCTCCCCATGAACTCAACAACTTGTCAAGGCGAAGAAAAAAGGAGGAAGTGTTGCTTCCTACATTCCCTTCCCGAACACTACGCCAGCCACAGACAATGGTCCAAGTGTACTGCAATCTTCGTATGTCACCTCCACGTCTTGCAAATAATGCATAGCGAAAACAGACCTACATTGCCAGAATGCAGTCTATAAGATCGAAGTGAGAGAGAGATTATGCTTAAAAGCAACTGATGTAGCCACTGCTCTCACGTCATGAGCTCTAACCTTAAACCCAAGCAGAACGTTCTCTCTGATTTGAGTGTGCGCTTCGAGGATCAGGTCTCTTACAAAAAAAAGATAAAGTGTTTTTAGACATAGGTCTGGACGGGTTCTTAATCGAACACCAAAGATTCCTTGCTGGGCCTCTAATCTTCTCTGTCCTCTTGATGTAATATTTAAGCGCTCTTGCTGGGCAAAGACTTCTCTCCTCTTCCTCTGGACCCAGGATGTTCAATAAACCTTTAATAGCAAGAGAACGAGGCCATGGCTGCGAAGGATTCTTGTTTTTCGCCAAGAAGCCAAGGGTAAGGGAACAGACAGCATCACCTTGAGAAAAACCTATCCTTCTGTCTATTGCATGCTGTTTGCTCACTCTTCTTGCAGTGACTAGAGCAACCAGAAAAATAGTCTTCTTAGTCAGATCCTTCAACGATGATGAACTCATGGGTTCAAACCATGAGTAAGATAGCCACTTAAGGACTACATCTAGTGACCAAGGGCATACCTCCTCCTTGTCAACCTTGAACATGCTGAAAGACTTAATAAGATCTGAGATATCCTGGTTGGAAGAAATGTCTAAACCTCTGTGTCTAAAGACTGAGCTAAGCATAGCTCTGTATCCTTTTATCGTAGATGAAGAAAGGCCCCTGGTAGATCTCAAGTAAAGACGAAAGTCCGCCAGTTGAGTTATAGTGGTTTTAGAAGAAGAGATGTATTCTTCTTACACCAAAGTCTACATACTGCCCACTTTGCCTGGTAGACTTTGTTAGTAGAATGTTGTCTACATTTAGAAATAGCTTCTGCCACAGCTCTTGAAAAGCCTTTCGCTGGCAAGAGTCTGTGGATAGTCGAAACCCTGTCAGGGCCAGAGTGGATGTGTCCTGATAAAATTTCCTGTAATGGGGTTGTCTGAGTAGACTTGGGATTGCTGGAAGAAGGCTTGGGAAGTCTACTAGCAGTTCGAGAAGCTCTGGGAACCACTCTTTCTTTGCCAGAAGGGAGCTATCAATGTCATCCTGGTGCTCTGATGCGACTGGAGCTTCTTCAGAACCTCCCTCACCATCCCGAACAGAGGGAAGGCATACACATCCAGTCCTGACCAATTTTGCATCATCACATCTGTAGCCCAGGCTCGTGGGTCCGGAAACGGTGAGCACAACAGGGGAAGGCGGTGGTTTTTCGGTGTCGTGAACAAATCCGCCATACCCGATGGTCCAGGGTCCACTCAGCCAGGAGAATTTGTTTGCGACGACTGAGTTCGTCTGCCAATACACTGCACTTCCCCTGAATGAACCGCACTAACAGCTGGGTTCAGGTTCTGCTCTGCCCAAAGAAGGAGACTCCTAGCAGTCTCGCAAAGGGAGAATGAGTGAGTCCCCCCTTGGAATCTTATATAAGCTAAGGCTGTTGTGTTGTCCGAATGAAGCATAATTACTTTGTCGCGTACTTCCCTTGCAAAATGTAGGGAAAGGAAAAGGTTGACTTTCTTGAGACAGGCTTCCATCCTTTGGGGTGAGGGAGAAGCCTGAAAATTCTAAGAGTCGATCTTCATCCCCAAATATAGAATCTATTGAAAAGGAGTCAGTTGGGATTTTTGAAGGTTCAACAACAAACCTAGATCCTGAGTCAAAAGCAAAGTCCTTTGAAGGTCCTCCATGCACCTCTCTCTTGTGGGTGAACATATTAACCGACCATCCAAGTATATGGAAATGTTCACTCCCAGGAGGTGAAGCCAACTGGCCAGTGGGGCAAGAACTCGGGTGAATGCCTGTGGTGTTGTTGACAGGCCGAAACATAGCACTCGAAACTGAAAAACTTGATTTCCATAGACGAATCTCAGACACTTCCTTGAGTCTTGCTGGATGAGAATGTTAAAGTAAGTGTCTCTCATATCGACAGATATCATCCAATCCCCTAGACAAATGGATGATAGGACAGACTGGACTGTTTCCGTACGAAACTTAGTTTTTGCTACATAAAAGTTCAGTGCACTCACATCGAGTACCGGTCTCCATCCTCCCGTGGCTTTTGGTATTAAAAAAGTCTGTTGTAAAAACCCTTGGACTCGATATTCTCCACCACTTCTATCGCCTTCATCTTGAGGAGAGACGACACTTCTTCCGAGAGGGCTAAATACTTCATTGATCCTAAGGAGTATGCTGTCAATTTGACGGAAGAGCTAGATAAGGGAGGTTTCTCTTTGAAGGGGATAGAATACCCTTCCCTTAATACTTCTATCACCCATTGATCTGCTCCTTTCATTCTCCAACTTTCCCAAAAAAGTTAGAGTCTGGCTCCCACGGGCACATGAAGGGCTGAAGACTCACTTGTGGGTTGTAGGTTTGGTGGAGGGTCTCTTGGCCGCACGCGGGGCGAAACATACAGAAGCTTGCGGTCTTGACTGTGATTTCTGTCTGCTGCCTCAAAAGGGTTGAGGCTGAAGAGGAGAAGACTTGAAAGGATGCCTCGTAGATTGCGAGAGAAGGTCTTGTGTAGACTTCTTATGAAGGTGAGAAGCCACTTCTTCTACAGTTGCTTGCATTAAAAGATGTGTACTATCCAAGGGCAAGAAGAGAAGAGCTGATTTATACGATGGAGTGACACCCTTAGATACAAACAAAATCCACAGTTCCCTCTTCTTCAAAATCCCCATAGCATAAAGGGAGGAAATCTCCAAAGAATCATCTCGAATTGCTTTGATGGTGCAGGAGAGAACACTCCTCCAGTCAGCAGCAATATCTCTGATCTTCTTTGCCAAGGCCCCTTTGGACCAATCTAGAAAACTAAACACTTCAAACACTTTGAACACGTTCTTGAGCAAATGGTCAATCTCCAACGCCGAGAACATGGTCTTTGCCAAAGCAAAAGCCGACCTACGGGCCAAATCAATGAGACCACATTAGTCCCCTTGGGAAGAGGCAGCCACTCTCAAGGAGGAGGCCTCTCCAGTCGCATATGACCTATATCTCCTGGCCGAAAGGCGGGAAGGCAGAATACTAAAGCATGCCTTGCCCTGGCATCTTTTCTCCGAGAGCCAGAGATACACTTCTCTCATAGCCTTCTTAGATGAAGATAAAACCACTCTGGGATGTCTCGATGAATCCCCGGGTAGGTCACTCATCATAAATGAGGAAGCCAGAGAAGAGGAGGCTGCCAGAGCAAAGAAATCTGGGAAATTACCAAGTAAATAATTCAGTAAGGCAGCTAAGCCAATGGGGTGGAGTCCTGTCCTAAATCTTCCTCCTCCGATGAGACCTGGGACAATGAGGGATCTTCAGGAGTTACTGAGGAAGAAGAAGTCGACTTCTTCAGGATACCCAAATTTTGTCTAACTGCTTCTGCAGCGGTGCCAAGGAAGGGTCCAGACTGGGAGTGGATGAAGCAATAATCGAATGAGGAGGCAAAGAAAACTGGTGTTTTGATGAGAAAGTCCACAAAACAGGAGCAGGTGCCAAACAATCCGGGCGCTCGACTGAGAGGGAGTGAGTTGGTGCCGAAAGGTTCTCCCGTGTCAAGTGATGCGAGTGCACTACTGGGAGCTTCTTATCTACTGGGCACTCAGCTACTAGTGAACGCTCAGTCGCTACTGGGTGCGTGGCCACTAAAGAGGTGTCCTCGATCCCTGACGGGCGCTTGAAATACGAACGTGAACTATCACGAGAAGGTTCCCAATTGGCTGAAGAACTAGTCCTCTTGCTGGACACAGATGATGGTCTGGTAGCTACTGGTTGAGCAAAACGTTCAGGACTGTCCCATTTGCTGCACGACAGCCGCGGGGCTACCAGATAGTTCCCTGAACCTCTTACCCTTAGACTGAGGGGACTGGTCCCTGAGAGGCGCGTGCCTTTTCAACGGATGAGATTTGTCCGAGAATCTCCACTGGCGCCCGTGAAAAGGGCTAGAATCCCCCGAATTGGGTGGGAGATGATGTACACTAGACACACCTTTCCAATGGCTGCCTTTGGTTGACACCCGGGACAACACAGGTGCGACTGAGGGGGGCGACTACCCGTGGGCAGACCCATCGACCTCCCTTGGGCCTCCAGTATGCCTCCTCCCGGGGCTGAGGGAGTATGGCAGTGACCTTTGCCTAGGAGAGTCAGTGGGTCAGGTAGCCACCGCCTCCACAAACACATCACTAGAACACTTTGCACTAAATTTGTCCATGAGGATACGCATTGAATCACCCAACTATGCCACTGTGTTAGCATGAATATCAAACTTCTTATCAAATTTTGATTTGAGACTGGCGTAGCAATTCGGGTCAGGAACCAGGGAACCAGGAGCGGAGATCGGTGGTGCAGGAGGAGGGCTGAAAGTAGGAGGAATCACTTTAGCAGGGGAAGGGAGAGAAGAAATATTAACCTCACTAGATTCCTGAGTCACGTCTAGTGCAGATAATTTAACCTCAGCTCTAGCAGCTGGTTTTCTCTTACGATCCCTTTCTAACTTTGATGGGTGAGAAGTTAAAGTCTCCCACTTTCTTTCGTCCCATTCACAGAATTCCTCACAAGTCAAGTCAATTGAACAAATTTGTCTTCTGCATGTCGTACATAGGGTGCGTGAATCGTAACATGCCTCGGTCAAGCGAGTGTTGCAACCTCTGCTACAATACCTAATACTCAATGTGCTAGAATCTGACATAATTACTAGCTAACAGAGTAAAAAAATTAATTCAATCTCCTAAGAGAACAATGGTCAAAATCAGGAAAAGTACTATATAAATCAGCCAAGCAATACAAATCAGAAGACTACCGAGCCGAAAATACATCACCAAAAGGTAAGAATTTCAAGCCGAAAACCAAAATCAAGCTGCTTCTTAACACTGTGTTGCTGTTAAGCCGGCAGAAACAAAAGTGAAGCTCTTGGCTTAGTTGTTTCTCCCTTTCACCCAGAAAGTGGGTGGGGTTAGTCACCTACATAAACAAAAGACTATTGCTACCGCGAATTTCAAAATTGAAGCTGCTGTCGAGTTAGAAACTCTTAACTAAGTAATTACTAGGTGAGTTACTTATATAAAAATACAAATTAATAAAAAGGACTATAACAATGAGGACGGAAAACAAAAGCTTCTCTTAACAGAGAGCTCATTATACAACACAAAATTTGCGAAAACTAATTCATACTTACCCTTTGAGCATCATCTTCAGGTAATGGAGAATTGCACCTTGCTAAAATGTTATCTACAATACTGCCCATAACATTAGGGCCCAATGTATGCTGGAAAAATAAGAAGCATTATATCACACAATAGAGACAAAATTAAAAATCAAACATTGATTTGGTAAAGAAAAATTACAATACTTGTTTTCTAGGGTTTTCAGAAAAAAAAAAGTTGAGAAAAAAATTATAAAAAATAAAATAAAATTTGAACTCAATAAAATTTCTGAAAGACTTTTGCAAAGATAACAGCAAAATTGAATACGAAGCTGTCAAGTTGTTTGCACACTCTACTGGCTCAAACAATGAGGACAGATTAGCAATTATGAAAAAATTACACAACATGCATGCAAGGAATCACTGAACAAAGAAAAAAATTATATGACTGAAGTCTTTCAATGAATAATTTTTATTCTACTTCCTAAAAATGTTGCTAACTTAAAATTTCACAAGGCTTTATGCATAAAACATTTAGAAATAAAAAATTTAACCATTCGCTGCTAAAGTTAAAGCAAAATCTTACCATAATATCCTTTTTGTTTTTATCTTCAAAAAGGTATGCAGTGTACAGAAGACTGAGCAGCATTACACTATTTGGGAGTGTTTCATTAGGGACCATGCGACATGACTGAATGAATTTTCCCATCATTTCCTCTTGGCATTTTCCAACTTTAAGGGCCATCCCCACTTCAGTTAGTTTCAAACCAACTTTCAGAGCCAATACTGTATTCTGGTCACAGCCTTCTTCCAGTACACTAACAAGTAAACGAGTGGTTTTACTGAACTCAGAACATTTTCCACAAATAGTCAAAGGACTTAGCATACAGCAGAACTATGTGTATTATAGCTAATATGACATTCCCACTATAACTGGAAGTCATCTTCAGTTTCCTAGTCACACAATTAATAATAATAACACAAAAGTTCTCTGCATTTCCTAGGGACTTATTCACATGCTCATAATTACATAAGATCCGCTTGGCTTGGTCACAAACTTTAGTTATACTGGCTCCAGTTGCTAGCAAAAAAATCAGTGCATACTGCTGCAGAGTCAGTGCCTGTAATGGCACTTCAGCAACTAGGCTTGCATTCCAAATGTTAAGATACATATTCTTCACAATGCTATGTGTATCTCCGCTTGTAGCATCACATGCATTCAAGTATGGCTCTACATCACTCAGCAGCACATTTAAAGACTGATGAAATTCCTGTAAAATAACAACGAAGTTTGTCAAAAATGGGTGTTCAGAGTTGAATTTTAAAATAAATCATACACTGAAATTACAAAAACAAGTTTTACTCTTCAGATGTGTAATTTCAAAGCTTTCATCATACTGGTGTACTTAATTATAGACTTTATGTCTTAAAATAAAAATATTTAAAAATATCCATTACAGGTTGCTCATCAGCAGCATAAGTAAGAGGCATTACCTATTACTATTGTTGAATTGACCATCAAAATTATGCCACTAAGAGCACTGCTGGGCAGATTCCACTGAGAGTACACTTTCAACCTCGCTTTTATGCTTTTTCCGCATTTTATTAAAGGATATGTACAGTACTGTACTATAACTTGTAATGAAATACATCAAGCACAAAGCAAAAAAAAAAAACAGTACTGTAACTTGTAATGAAATACATCAAGTACAAAGCAAAAAAAAGAAAAAAAAAAAACAGTACTGTAACTTGTAATGAAATACATCAAGCACAAAGCAAAAAAAAAAAAAGATATGGCATAGAGAGAGAGAGAGAGAGAGAGAGAGAGAGAGAGAGAGAGAGAGAGAGAGAGAGAGCTGAGGTATTGCTTATGTTGATGCCCATAACATACACTCCTTCTCTTTTTTATATTTATTTTATGCTATCCTCACTTTTATTTATACTGTATTTTCTCATTATTTTATTTTTGTAACCTACAAGATAAGTGCAATCATGTGCATAGGGTACGTCAGTATACAAACATTTTCATTTTGATGATGGCATCGAGACAGGTTATCAATAGCATGCACTCCCATCATCTACAAATTCTCATTTTAAATATTTTTACATAATTAGAGATGAAATATCAACAGCGATAAAATATTCTCATGTACTGTTATATGTGCGACACTCATACTCAGAGTCAACTCAACTTATAATGAAAGGGTACTGTACAGAATATCAATCAATGAGAAAGAGTGAACTTTCACAATTACTATTACCTTAACAGCATAACATTACTTAACATGTCATGAGTTGTCACTTTGTTCATTGCTTTTTATTGGCTGATATGGATACATCATCAGTTTACCAGCATATGGTAGAAGGTGTGCAAGTGGACAAGCATTCATTTTTTTGTAAGCTTTCTTGCTATTGGGGGAAATTTATGTCATTTTATTTTTTAATTTTAATGGCTGATAGACATAGTGTCATGTATATGTCATATGCTAACTGGCTACATCTGGGAAGTATCAGTGTACTGTACTCAGTACCAAAGTGTTTTCCTTCTTCGTGCATGATCATTTGCTTCTTTGAACTGTTTGCGAGTGCTGTGCAAATGCAATGCAATTTCCTGAGCATGTGGCTTTCATTGCAGCACCTGCAGCACTGCAGGTTCTGCTTGTGTTATGCGTGGTGCTGTGCATTTGGTGTATGGCCCTACCTCTTCCTAAGATTGTGAGGAAGGTGTTGACCCTTCAACAGAAACTCAAAATCGCTGGGAGAACGGAGCAAGGTTGGTCTAGATCACATATCATGGAAGAGTACTGCATTGTCCAGTCAACCTTGTATGATATCAAAGTGTCCCAGGACAAGCTGAAGAAGTACGCAATGGATTTTGGTAAGAAGATGGCCAGCAGTCAAGCCCACAAGGTCATGGTAAAAGGCTGTTATGAAGACACTGAACAGCTGACTTTGATGTGGTTTTGGCAACAAAGGGCTGCAGGCATGAAAACACGTAGTGCTTACGTTCAGTCCTTGGTTAACAGAGGGCTTGGTTAACGGAGATCAGGTTTTACGACGCCTGTCTAGTGACGAAAATCAGCAATTTCCAGCGCCGAAAATCACTGATTTCCGCTTATTGGCGCTGATAATTGGGCATTGGCACCGATACATACCTAACAGAGGCGCCAATAACCAAAAATCGAAGCTTTTCGGTGCCGATAAGCCCCGGTTAGCGGTGATTTACGGTTATCATCACACCCTCAGAGTGGAACCCCCGCCGATAACCGGGGACTGCCTGTATTTGAAGGATGCACCTACGAAGTTCACAGACTTGCATAATGTTGCGGACTTTAAGGTGTCTGAAGTTTGGCTGTTTCAGTTCAAAATTTGACATGGGACTTCAGATCTTTCTTAGGCTGGGTATTCAAGCTCAGGTTTACCTGTTAGTTCACCCACAACCGTTCAACGGGTGAGCGTCCACACATAAAGAGTAGAACTGTCAGTCGGACCATCAACTCAAGGTCATCATCGTCCTCAGTTCTTGCCTAGCCATTGTCGTGGCAACACTATATGGCAGCGATGGAAACTTGGCTGGCTGTTAAGAAGGTGGAGCTACATAGAATACCTGCTGCGACAATTCACTTAAAAATAGTTAAGAAGCAAAAAGGCGTAACAGAGCATGGTCTAAATATTGCCTATTAAAGAGAGATGTCTATTTTCATACAGTATTAATGAATAAGGTCATACAGTATTAATGAATAAGGTCAAGTTAGACCTGGGAGTTGGTTCAGTTATTTATGAAATGGACCATGAACCCTACTTTCACTAGTAACACCTTTCATAAAAAGGTAGGACACTGACCTGGGCCTATACCAAATTGTCTGTATCATATGGAAATATATTTCTTTATTTTTAATTATATGATTTGGACTCACAAAGGTCTACAAATAGTGCTGCAGGGTCTAACAATGAAATTAATTAGGCCTATACATAGTTTATTCATATTCTGGTCAGAGCGGCTGAGATCCTTCCCAGGTGAGATCGGGCAGTGAACTGTCATAAAATCATTGCTTACCCGTCCACACGTGCGATTACCTGTCAGTCGGTTGAAAGAACTTCAGGTAATTCCATCAGTTCTAGGGAGTGGACTGACTCCACCCACACATAAGTTTTAACGCCAGTTTCGATGAACTGACAGGTGGACTGACTGGTAAACCTGAGCGTGAATACCCAGACTTAGACAGTCATCCCCAAGGGTTTTAAGCTGGTATGTATCCATCTTTGCAGCGTGTTTAGTACAAGCCCATTGGGGATTACCATAAAAACAAACAAAAGACTGTAAATATAATAAAGATAATGACCCCCAAACTTTGCTGGGGGTCACTATCTAGGAAAGATCCGGGATTTCTAACAAGACAACTCACTGCAAAGCTTTGGATACTTATGCTGAGGGAATAGAAGAATTTCACCAGAAAATGTGTCTTGATGAGGAAAGAGGGCCTTGTTTAAGGGCAAATCCACAACATTGATGAAAATGGTATATTCTACAGCTCCTTACCCACTAACACCTAGGCTGAGAGGGAAAAAGAACTTACCTGGTCAAAAGCTTTCCAAACAATGTATTTCTGCTTTGTCAAGTGCAAGCTACCAGTTAGCATCATTGCAAACCAGTGGTAGTTGGATATGCAAAGCAACCACACTTTCTGCATGGGTTGATGGATAGGCTCCCATTGAAGGCTTTGTTCACTGCCAAGATCGTAACTGATTGGTTCCCTAACATTTTTATAGGGAGGCTGTTCATTACCAAACACAGCATCTTGGCATTGCTAGACACTTGGCAAAGGCTTTGCTTCTCATGAACAATGCGCCTGCACATCCTCACACAGCCCAGTTAGTTGGTGATGAAGGTTGTATCAGTGTCATGTAATTGCCTCCTAACACGACTGCACTCTTTCAACCAATGGACCAGACCAAGGTGCTACTCATGCAATGAAACTACTATACCGAAGGAAGTTCCTGGAGGAGTGATGGTAGTACTGAAGGAAGAGGAGGAGAAGGGGCAAGGTTTGTATACACAGGGGGAATGGACACTGGAGAATCTTCACAAGTATTTGCTAAAGTCTGTCACCTACAACTTCGCAGATGCTTGGAAGGATGTCAGTATAGACCCTCCATGCCTGGAACTGTGTGCTGAATGGTTTGAAGTTGATGACTTCCCTACTACACTTGTGACTGAAGGCAGCAACATTCCCGATGATAATGCATTAGAGTATCCTTGATGATGACAATGGCAACCCTGGCTACAAACTTCTCTCCGACAGCAAGATAGCTGCTGCAGTTGCTGGTGACAAAAAAGCAGCTGAAGATGACAACGATGATGAGGTTATTCCATAACTGCACTCATACAGGCATATGCAAGTAGCCTTCAATACAGTTACCAAGAAGTTGGAGAACCCCTACATGGACCCCAACGACTTCCCTGGGGCCTTGTACATGGCTGTTCAACTGCATGAGTATCAAAGGGTCGTTAACTATCGACAGGTAGGGAGAAGGCCCTGCCCACCTGTCTGTACGCACTCAATTTTGCCTTCCAGCCAAAGTATCAGAGGGAGGGGTGGCTCAGGTGAGCTGTTTGTGTAAAGAACTTCAGGTTTGTATGTTAAGAAAAACACAAATTACTTTCGAAATTTGCTATTTGTTCCTACACAAATACAAACTTTTGTTCTTTACATAGGAGACTTACCTACTGGTAGGAGGAATCTGAGTACAGTCTACCCTCACTATATTGCGGTTCAGCATTTGCGCCTTCAGTTAATCGCAGTTTTCTGTGGAACGTATTTCCAAATATATCGCGGAAAATTCACTAATTCACAGATTTTTTCATAAAGCAATATTCATATTACTGTATTTTCATGTTATTTTTTACTAAATACATTATTTAGAAAAAAAATTATTTACTAATTTTCAAATATTAACATTAAACACGGCAAAATATAAATTCATTAAGGAAAATATAGTAAATTAAGTAAGGTTTTCGAACAATTCTTTGCTTTTTCCCAATCTTATACTGTTACGATGTCTCCCATTCAGGGGGAGGGATGTATGCCTAACTCTTAATCATCTTGACATATTGACCATGGGAAGGGTAGCACCTGGGCAAACAGTCTCTATCCCTCTCTCTCAGTATACGTATCCTTAAATGAAAAAACAGCAAAATATCAATAAAATCTTACTTCACTTACAGAATCCATTTACAGTATACTGTATATTCATACCCCGAATTAACGTGAGGTTAGGTTCCAGAACCCCTCGCGCAAGGTGAATTTTCCCGTAAGTTTGGCACAGCCTCCAAAAATGCTAATAAATGCTTATTTCTAGTTTAAATACTAAATATGACCCTAATTATGTTCCCAAATCATTAAGCTAACTTTTAAATGAAATTAAAGTTACTGAAATTTCATTTAAAAGTTAGCTTTATACATTACCCATAAAAAAAAAGAAATAAATGGTTGACATAAAAATAGAGGGTTGGAAGAGAATTTCTGTCTCTCTCCCATTCCGACTGATCTATTTTTAAAAGTCTTCTCAACATCTTTTTAATAATTTCTTTAATCTACGTCTCTTTCTCTTTGTTCTGAAATGCTTTTTCATGAACAAACAGTGTTTTTTTATTTGGAGACTAATACAGTACAACTCTTAGTTATTATGTCTCTATGTTTTAGAACGTATTTGCCACACTAGCGCATTTACACTTCGTAGATAGTACAGGTAAAATCAGATCAGTTTAAACTATCTACTGTACAGGTAAAGATGTATAAACTAATAAGTTGTAAAAATGTGTGAGCGCTAAGAGAGAGAGAGAGAGAGAGAGAGAGAGAGAGAGAGAGAGAGAGAGAGAGATTGTCCTTACCTGAAATATCAACTTAAATTATTTATGAATTATTACGGAGAGAGAGAGAGAGAGAGAGAGAGAGAGAGAGAGAAGTTATTCTTACGTTAGATATCAAAAGAAGAAAATTCAGTATTAAACTAACTTTTAAATGAAATTAAAGTTACTGTAATTTCATTTAAAAGTTAGCTTAATAAATTACCCTTAAAAAAAAAGAAATAAATGGTTGACATAAAAATACAGGAGACTGTGAAGATCAGTATACTATTTCTCTCTCTCCCCATTCCACTGATCTATTTTTAGAAGTGTTCTCAACCTCGTTTTTAAAAACATCTTTATTCTGTGTCTTTCTCTTTGTTCTGAAATGCTCTATGTCTCTATGTTTTAAAAAGGTACATTTACAGTTTGTAGATGGTACAGGTAAAATTAGATCAATTTAAAATTATCTACTCTATAGTTAAAGACATACAGAGAAACAGTAATATGTGGGTTGCGCTATACAAATGAGAGAGAGAGAGAGAGAGAGAGAGAGAGAGAGAGAGAGAGAGAGAGAGAGAGAGAGAGAGAGAATTGGTAGGAAACCTTTGACTCGCTAATCAGCAACCCTCTCCCTTGAGGGAAAGATGTCTTTGTTTAATATACGTATCACATACGAATTTTGTAATCACAGTTATATTATTATTATTAATCTTATTAATATTTGAAAATTAGTGCTTATTATTAGATAAAAAATTTATTTATATAAAACAAACATATACATGTACAGTCAAGGAAAAGACTCCTTTTACCCCCTGTGTTCACTAGACACGCTAAATGGCAACGCTGGTTTTGTTTATGTAGTAGAAAATGTTGAAAATAAGAATGAATTCTCTGTTCTCAAAGGCAAGCCTCATTGGTGGAGATGTTTCCTGACCGGTTAATGTATAGTTACTTGATTATTTCAAAAGAAATTAAATGACCTGATAAAGAAAAAAGTTTACGAACAAACTACAACGTGATTCATGATTTTATACGTGATTTTTCAAGATTATATAAGACGTTGTATCAAAGGGAAATTACATAACGTAAAATCATCATAAATTTGCCTTTGGCTCTTGAGACTGACATAGGAAATGGAGGTGGAGGGACGCGGAGGAGGAGGGAAGGTTTGCGGGAAGAGGGAGGAGTCTTTTGTAAGGTAAAGACGATGAACTATCAAAGCATGTATGGCCTCATTAATGATTTTTCTCCTAACTCCTAAACCTTTTGAAGCTAGTTCTGATTTCCCATTGAAACTATAAATAATGTAGCTGCAACGACTGAAAATAAATATCTACACAATGTCTACAAAATCATATTGATAAACATAACCTACTTCTATACATGAAATGAGAGAGAGAGTGTCTTTCAGTTCTTAACTCAGTTATTAAATACCATAACCTTGACCACTCCCGTCAAAATGTTTCTCACCACAATTAGCCACAATAGAGTTCAAATATTTACATAAAACTTCAAATGAATGACTGGACGTAAGGGTGCCTCTGATTGGCTGATTAAAATAATGGGTATTAATAATTCGTTTACCGACATATGCAATGAAGCTCATCATCTGTTTTGTGTAATCCAAATATTTTCCTTTGAATATCATCTATTCTACACTGGCAATTCTGTCAAATTTGTGTAATTCAATCCAACAGCGGAGGAAAAGTAATTCTATCTTGAACGGGCAACCGTTCTTTATATCGTTATTAGAAACAAATCAAAATTTTATTTTGTGAGAAAATAGATGAATAAAATGATTGGAAATATTGAATTCCCAACAATTACACAGGAATTTGGAGACGATACTAATGCATGGACAGAGATATTGGAACTAATAAAAATTTCATTAAATGTATTGGCGGTCCTGATAGGAATTTTATTTTTAGACATACAATACCTGGTAGTGGTTGTCGGATAACATTTTTTTTTAGCTCATTCATTGTAGCCAAGAATATAGGATGTCTACCCAAGAAGATGGGCCAAGAGAGATCAGCTATGAACGAAGTTTCCTTTCCACCGACTGCTGTTGAGATCACTCGGACAACTTTTAATATGGAGTTATTTTTACTATTAACCCTTTAACGCCGAAGCCCTATTTACAAAAACGTCTCCCGTATGCCGGCAGCGTTTGATGAGTTAGCGCCAAAGCGGAAAAAAAGTTTTTTTCAAAAAATCACAGCACGCTTAGTTTTTAAGATTAAGAGTTCATTTTTGGCTCAATTTTTTTGTCATTGCCTGAAGTTTAGTATGCAACCATCAGAAATGAAAAAAATATCATATATAAATATTGGAATATATGACAGCGAAAAAAAATCATATATAATTGTATACAAATCGCGCTGTAAGCACAACGGTTAAAGCTAATGAGTTAATTTTTTTTTTTGTTGTATTATACACTAAATTGCGATGATTTTGGTATATAACAAATTTTAAAATGATCAAAGCAACACAGAGAAAATATTATGACAAAATGATGCATGAATGCGTAAGCATGGGACGTAAGAAAATGTTTTTCAAAAATTCACCATAAATCGAAATATTGTGCTAGAGACTTCCCATTTGTTGAGAAATGAAGCTAATTGATTGAATATTACTAGACTGTAAGTGTTTTAGCTTACAATTGCAGTTTTCGACCATTTCGGTCGAGTTAAAGTTGACCGAAAGTAGAATTTTTTCTATTTATCGTGATTTATATGAAAATATTTCAAAATTGGTAAAAGCTACAACCATGAGTTATTTTTTGTTGTATTGTACATAAAATTGCGCACATTTTCATATATAAAACTTTATGTAACGACTAATATAAAACGGTGCAAATATTACGACAACGAGATGAAAAGAATTTCTGAGATGTTGGCCGAGTTACGCTCAAGCGTAAGGAAAAAAATTTTTTTAAATTCACCATAAATCAAAATATTGTGCTAGAGACTTCCAGTTTGTTGCAAAATGAAGGTAAATGATTGAATATTACTAGAATGTAAGAGTTTTAGCTTATAATTGCGTTTTTACCATTTCGGGTCGAGTTAAAGTTGACCGAAGCTTGAAATTTTGGCAGTTATTGTGATTTATATGAAAATATTTCAAAACTGATAAAAGCTACAACCATGAGTTATTTTCTGTTGTATTCTACATGAAATTGCGCACATTTCCATATATAAAACTTTATGTAACGATTAATATAAAACAGTGCAAACATTACGACAACGTGACGAAAGAATTTCTGGCGCGGACATAAGGAAAAAGTTTTTTTCAAAAATTCACCATAAATCGAAATATTGTGCTAGAGACTTCCAATTTGTTGCAAAATGAAGGTACATGATTGACTATTACTAGAATGTAAGCGTTTTAGCTTACAATTGCGTTTTTTTACCATTTCGGTCGAGTCAAAGTTGACCGAAGATTGAAATTTTGGCAGTTATTGTGGTTTATATGAAAATATTTCCAAACTGATAAAAGCTACAACCATGGGTTGTATTTTGCTGTATTGTACATGAAATTGCGCACATTTTCATATATAAAACTTTATGTAACGGCTAATATAGAACAGTGCAAAATTACGACAAAATGACCAAAGAATTTATGAAATTTTCGGCTGATTACCGCCCCTGCGTAAGAAAAAGTTTTTCAAAAATTCACCATAAATCGAAATATTGTGCTAGAGACTTCCAATTTGTTGCAAAATGAAGGTACATGATTGAATATTACTAGAATGTAAGAGTTTTAGCTTACAATTGCGTTTTTCGACCATTTCGGTCGAGTCAAAGTTGACCGAAGGTTGAAATTTTTGTAGTCGGCGTGCAGTGCGTCCATTCGGCACCCAACAGACAATTTTAGTCGACGTATGATACGTCCAATAGGCGTTTAAGGGTTATCATAATCTTATTATGTCACAGTTTTAATCATAATTTATCAGCCACTGACTGTTGCTAAATGCTCTTTTACTTTCAAACTATACTTAGTTAATATTCTTTATAGTACAGTTACTGGGACATAGAATGTATATCTCTTTTGTTTACCATACAGAGATATTCAAAAGTAGCCTATAATAAAATAAGCTTTGTCTATTTTAATACATTGTTGCACGCAAATTTCACATCTTCAGTTCTTGGCTAAGACAAAATCAATATCCTGCAGTCCCCGGGTTATAACAGGTCCAGCTTACGACACTTTTCAAATATATTCATCAGAAATTATTTCCCGGTTTACGACGCATGTTCCAGGGTTACGATGCTTATGACACCGATCCAACAGAAGAAATATGACTACAAAATGGCAGAATAATAAAAATTTGGAGGTTTTTTGGATGAAAAACTCAATAAAAATGCAGTTTACTTCATTTTCAATACACCCAAAGCATTAAAAGTAAGGTTTTCTTAGGATTTCGACAATTTTTAAACTACGAATTTACGTATGAACAGAACCCCATCGTAAACTGGGGACTCCTGTATATATATATATATATATATATATATATATATATATATATATATATATATATATATATATATATATATATATATATATATATATATATATATATATATATATATATATATATATATATATATATATATATATATATATATATATATATATATATATATATATATATATAATTTTAAGTCTGGGTTCTTGTTGGACAACGAGATATGTGATGACCTGTCAGTGGCTCTCACGGCAGGTGCATTTGTGCTGACATTGGAATTTGCTCAGTCGGATACAAAAGAATTATTTGATCATGGTCCGAGCACATGGAAATCACATGATAGGGCATTGAACTGATGCACCAAAAGTGCCCAGATTCCCGGGGGGGTACGTGTGTGTGTGTGTGTGTGTGTGTGTGTGTGTGTGTGTGTGTGTGTGTGTGTGTGTGTGTGTGTGTGTGTGTGTGTGTGTGTGTGTGTGTGATCTCCCATAAGATATTTATGGGAGGAACAGTTCTCTCACGGGGGAGACTGCCTCGGTCTTGAGTGGATCATGTGCATGTTTAGCCTGGTGTAGTGTTTAAAGATCGCTACTATGACGATACATTGTTTAGGGCCATAGAATGTAAGTAAAAATGCACAGTAACATTTACATCTCTTCCAGACTTTAGAAGGAAAACCCCCGGTTTGGAAGCAGTGAAACTGAACGATGTCTACATAGTGAAATTGCCCATTTGTGCATTGTTTATTTCTGTCTTGAATATGAACATTCATTCCAAGTTTTTAATATAATGAAATGTTTTTCTCAACAAGAATCGAACATCGTCCTGGAGGACAAATATTTAGGAAGTGGCGTTTTTTTACTCTTACATATATATGACTTTCATTGTGGTCATTACGACCTTATTACTTTGCTTGATGACAAGGGGATTATTCACAAGTATTGCTTGGCACAAAATAACATCTATGCTTGTTTGTGAAACAGTATTTCCTCTAGTTATGTTTTCCATTGAGAGGGGGTGTGAATCACTCCATTTCATGACCGTAGCTTTTTCTGAGTCACTCTCATTAAATTTGTCAATAAAGTCTAGTTTTGTATATCACTGTCTCATTTCAGTAGGCCTTTGTGTAATGATAGGTTTAGGAGAGAAGTCTTTATAAAAGAGAAGGGATCTGCTGACCCAAGGAAGTGCCACGGCTACCAGAGACATCTCAAGAAAATTGAGATGATTGATTCTGATCTTAAAGAGATACACCTTAATAGAAGATGGTTCATATATATATATATATATATATATATATATATATATATATATATATATATATATATATATATATATATATATATATATATACAGTAAACCTCCCGTATTCGTGTTCTCACGATTCGCACTCACGTATTTGCAGATTTCTGTGTGGAATGTATCTACCCATTATTCGCAGAAAATTTGCCTATTTGCGGTATTTTTCACTGAGAAATACAGTAAACCCCCCGTATTTGGGTTTTCAACATTCAGCGGACTTTTCTGTGGAACCTATCTAAAGATTTTTCACTGAAAACTCTCGATTTCGCGGGGTTTTCTATGCAACATATCTATAAAAAATATTCGCAGGGAACATGCTTATTCACACATGCAGATTTTTTGTCTTTTTCGTATAGCAATATTCTGTATTTTCATATTTATTGCATAATAACATTAAATAATCATGTAAATCAATAATAATACTGTACTACAGTACTGTACATATAATAGTAATAGAAATTAAATAATAATATTATGTAATACTACACTGGGTACCTTAACAATAATAAATAATAAAGTTAAATCATACGGGTGGTAACTGGTGATGAATGTTGATTACAGTATGCTGTAGATGATGATGATGAATTAGCTGTGCAGTACGATGAATGACAGGAGGCGCTGTCATGTTAAGGTATTTGAACATGGCAACGAAGATGGTACAGTAGGGCTGCATGAGTATTTTACCTTGTTCATGCTCAATGCAGGTGACTGCAATTAATGTCATGCCGTAATGGGCTGCTACTTCTTCGTGACTTTTGCCCTCTCTTAACAAAACAATCATGTCTTCTTTCTTCTCATCAGTCATTAATTGTAGGCTATTGGCCAGAGGCCTTACAAGAAGCAGAGCATTCAGAGGACATCTTAATGCATGATTTCAAAAATATTCTTAGGCCACTGTACTGTACACGCAAAACACGAACGAGAGATAGCAATGAAACGAGTTATATTGGGTCATTTGCCGATAATTTGCCGCTACGGTATACACATGGTACTACTGTATTGCCTGTACATATACTAACACTGATATCCTGCGCATACAGTATGTACATTTTATTAAATGTTTTGTTGTAGGAAGATTTTTAAATATTACATACAAAAAGTGTTTTAGGATGATACATGGAACAGTACAGTACTACAGGTAGTACGTAGAGCATATCTAAAATATGTAAGACAACAGGAATAGCAGGGTACGTATGTTTACGTCTGCGGTACATAGCATTTTCATGTATGTACTAAGTATATATTCATGACTACTGTAAGTATATTTTGTATGATGAAAAAAGATTTACTAATTTTCAAATATTACAGTACTGTAATATATTAATGTAAACACAACAAAATTTCAATAACATATATTTAGTTTTTCTTAAAAGTGCTTCACCCAAGCCATTCAATTTAAAACCAAAAGTAGTAGCAGAAAGTTTAGTTCCTGACAAATAAAATGGCAAACTCAAAAATCTAATATGTGATGTATGCTATTTTAAAAAAATTGTTTAAAAATAAAATTAAAATGTCAAAAAATTATATATTAAATCTTAGTAAAAAATTTTTTTTTGAGAGAAAAAAGAAAAATACATTTGCCGATGTGTTCTCTCACTATCTTTGTTCAAATTGCTTTTTAGATTTTTAAAATCCATTCATAAATAAGGGAGTTTTTGGAATTTGAATGTAGAAAAGGATGTTTGTTCATGAGACTTACCTGTCACATATATATATAGCTGTATTCTCTGATAGTCCGACAGAATTTCAAAACTTACGACACACGCAGTGGGAGATCAGGTGGTTAGTACCCATTCCCGCCGCTGGGAGGCGGGTATCAGGAACCATTCCCATTTTCAATTCAGATTTTCTCTGTCGCCGGTACTGTAAACACCTGTTTTCAGTACCTCCGTCTTTGGATTTCGTAAACTTGGTTGTCACTTAAGTATTTGTTTGACTTTTGGTTTTTTGATTTGGACTTGTGGCTAGGCATACGCTGTTGTGGACTGTTTTGGATTTTGCTTTGCTTTTACTTGGATTAAGATGTCTGAATCTAGTTCTGCTAGTTATAGAGTTTGTTGTGTGCAAGACTGTAAGGTGAGGCTACCGAAAGTTTCGGTAGATCCTCACACTGTATGCTCGAGGTGTAGGGGGCATGTTTGTTTGTTTAATGATCGATGCAAGGAGTGTGAGACTTTGCCTGATGCTAGTTAGAAGACTTATGATTCCTATGGGCGGAAGTTAGAGCGTGATAGGATCAGGAGGTCTTCCTCCAGGAGTGTATCAGTGAGTAGGAGTCAGGGTAGTGTTTTTTCACCTGCTAACCCTCCCGTAGACGTTGCTATTCCTAACCCTGTGGTTGCCCTCGGGCCCCGAGGTTGTGTCTGCGGAAGGGGATGCCCTGTCTGTAATTATGTCTTCCATTCGTAACCTGGAAGCTAAAATGCTCGCTCTTCAAAGTGCTGTGAAGTGCAGTGATAGTGTTTGTGGCCCTAGTGTTGTGGAGGGGGCGTCAGATCGGCCGTATAATGCCTCTAGGCCTGGACCTCTGCCAGACTCCCAGGACTCAGGGAGTGGGCAAGTCAAAAGCCGCAAGAGGGTTACACGGACCCCCCACCGATCTGGCGTCCCTTCGGCAGGACCTGTTGACGCTTCCCAGGCTGCCAAAGATCGTGCTCGTGCACGAATCCCTAAGGATTGCTTCTCGTCCCCCGAAGCCTCCTCCCCGCGTCAGGGGTGGAGCTCTCAGAAGGACTCTCGCCCTTTGAAGAGAAGCTTCAGAGAAGGGGACGCTTCACGTCCCTTTTCTTGTGACACACGCTCTTCTCCGGAGAGTTTTGACGCCCTCCCCGCCCAGAAGAGGCCCAGGGCGTCATCGGACGATGACGCTTTTGAGCGCCTTGGTCGCTCCAGGGAGAGAGCTGTTGCTTCCCCTGTGAGAAGGAAGAAGGCGTCCCCTCGCCCCTCGTCTTCTCACAGGATCAGCCCTTCTCCTGGGAAGGAGACTTCACCTATTCGGAAGCTTCTGCTAGACATGCAGCGGCAGTTGGCTTCGTTTATTGCCCAGAAGGAGACAGATCCATGTCGACATCGGAAGGATTCCCGACTGCCGATCAAGAGGTCCAAGCCGTCCCCTTCTCCTTCTCCTCGTTCGTCTTCTTCTCATGCTTCGCCACCCTCTAGAAGTCCTTTGGCTCAGCGCTTTACTGGTCTCAGCAGGGATCGCCAATTCCCTCTTTCTGACGCTCTCCATGCTGATGTTTCTTTAATTATTCTTATAGCTAAAGCAATTCCAGAAAATTCTGCTATGAATACTGAAGCATTATTAGGAAGAGAGAACTGATAAGTTTTGTCTTTGGACACTGCAGCATATCCCACTCCTGTTCTTATTTAAATCCATATGTATATATTGTGTAATGTGGATCTTTTTGGATTATATGCTCTATCATATGTTGTCTATGGTGTTCTGGTGTATATGAGTAAACTTTTTGATAAATACTTGAGGTGTGTACAAATTCTCATTCTATCCATTGTCCAGGGAGGAGGTGATTTTACTATTAAAGGCACTTGTATATTTATATTCAGCGACTCATACAGTCTTCTAGCTCTAACTGGGAAAGGTGGTGGATGGTTATTTGTAAAGACATCTCTTAATTCAAATAATTTTTTTGTTGGAGAATCACTTGCCTGAACTCTTAGAGCACTTTTCATTGTTACTAGTTCTCTATGGAGAGACAGAGACAGTTCACCACGTTCAATTTGTAAAGATGATTTTGGTGATGATCTAAAGGCTCCTGAGCATATTCTAAGGCCTTCATTGTGAACAGGGTCTAACATTTTCAACACTGCGTCTGATGCCGAGCCATATACTTCATTTCCATAATCAATGATGGACAGAACTGTTGCTTTATACAGTAGAGTAAGGGTATGTCTATTGGCTCCCCAAGTAGTATTCAATATTTTTCTAATTAGATTTAATGCTCTTTTATATTTAGGTTTTACATATGTCATGTGGGCTTTCCAGTTCAAGTGAGCATCAATACTAATCCTAAAAATTTTACTGTTTGGCCAATTGGTATACTATGGTTTTCTGAATTTGAAATCTATTTCTTCACCTTTTTTCCACTTTTTATTTTTATAAAACATGATTGCTTGAGTTTTATCTATGGAAAATTTAAAGCCTACAGATGAGGGCCCATTTATCTATTGTTACTATGCTTTTATTAATGATTTGTTCTGCATGTTTTATTTGAGATGCTGAATAATATATGGCAAAATCATCCATATACAGATTACTTTTAATACAATAGGTAGATTATTACTGATACCATTAATTGCTCAAGTAAACAGTGTGCAACTAAGGACGCTTCCCTGTGGAACACCATTTTCAAGTGGAAATGTTCTAGACAGAACATCATCAATTCTCACCTGAAAACTGCAATTTGTCAAAAAGTTTTGTATAAACCTAGGTAAATGTCCATGGTAGTTGTTTTGTAAAGTTTTTAATATAGCATACCCCCATGTAGTATCGTATGCTTTTTTAATGTCAAAAAAGACAGCTACAATAATTTGTTTTCGTTCAAAATCTCTACGTATATAGTCTTCTAAGTTAGAGAGAGAATCTAATGTAGATCTGTTACACTGTGACCCATGTTAGTCGAGCATTTACCATTTTCTGTAGTAATTTGCATAAGCAGCTTGTTAAAGAAATTGGTCTGTAATTATTTACATTACTGTGATCCTTTCCAGGCTTGGGGATAGGAATTATTATAGCTTTACGCCATTCATATGGAAATAAATTTCAAAGCCATAAATGATTATAAAACTCTAATAAGTATGACTTTGCCAAAGGTGCAGAAATGCTCATCAAAATTTTTGTCACTACTTACTTTTGCTAAATTTTCTCCTATTACATTACTTATTTCTTTAGGATCAAGTATTCTTTTCCCATCTTTTATTATGCATGCCTAGGTGGTTTAACATGGGTACAATTTATTTTCCAGAATTTTCCCCATATTTTTTGTATAGGAGTATTATTAGAGAGATCTGATACATATTTCCTCCATGAAATGATTCTTCCTTGAACTACTGCTCTTTTAAATTTTGTAGATATTTTGTTATATAGAGGTTTTAAAGTATTTATTTCTAATAATAATATAGTCAGTTTTTGTAAATTTTCTTCTAATATCAGTGATGTTTTATTTATTTTACTGAACTTTCTATTCAAATTATCTAATCGTCTTCCAATTTGGTATTTTATTTTGATTAATTCTGTTAGTTTTTCAGACCACCATGGGACTTTGTGTTTTGTTGGATGAGATTTTGATTTTGGTATTGCTTTATCAGCAACATTTTTAATGAAATCAACAAGAAACTTATTAAATTTCATTATGGTCTTTTAAATATTCAAATGGTGGGATAGTCCTAGTGTGGAATTCATATTGCTCCCAATCTGCTTCATAAATGTTATACTGAGGGACATGCTTGGTGGGATTATTTTGTAATAATGAAATTAATATTGGGAAATGATCAATTGTATGCAAGTCGTCAACTGTATTCCAATCCAATCTGTCAACTATGTTTGTTGTACATAGAGTTAAGTCGATTGAGGAAAATGTTCCATGTGTTTTAGAAAAATATGTGCTGATTTCATTATCATTTATACAGCACATGTCATATGAATTTATGAATTCTTCTATTTTACTTCCTGCTCTATTTGAGTCTGTACAATTACAGTCCCACATCGGGTTGTGAGCATTAAAATCACCTACTATTAATGTAGGTTCCTTGGCACTATTAATTCTTTAAGTTTGTCAAAGTCATAATTTTTATTAGGTTGGTTGTATAAATTATGAATTACATAATTATTGTTTTTTATTCTTATTCTAATACTCAATATTTGCAGATCAGTAAAGTTTACAAGTACTTTGTCATAACATACTTTGTTATGTACATATATGGGTGTACCTAAATTTCCTTCTTCCTCTCTAGATGTAGATGCTAAGGTATATTTACCTATTGTTGATATTGTTTAGGTGACATATTGTAAACATATTGGTTCATATTCTTTTAGTAATTGTTGTATTTCTCCTAGGTGTAATCTGGTCTGTAGACCATTTGCGTTCCATTGTACAATATAGCTATTGAAAAATGACATTTTTATGATAAAATAAGTTTTATATACTTACCAAGTAATTACACAGCTATAGTTTCTACTTTTAAACGGCAGCTTAAGAACTGAAAATTCGTGGTCGAGCTCTTTTGTTTTGGTGCAGATAAGTGCCCCGCCCACTTTTGGGGAAGAATAGGTACAACACAGCTAAAGAGCTCAGTTCATTTATGCTCTAAGTCCATGTGAGGGGAAGAGGGACGGGCTCTGTTCATGTAATTACTTATTTAGTATAAATAAAACCTTATTTTATTATAAAAATGTCATTTTTATATATGACACTTACCAAGTAATTACATAGCTGAATCCCACATTGATAGGAGGTGGGAAGAATGGACATGTGCTACTCCAAAAACATTATAAAGAAATGCATTTGAAATAGAAAAGAAAATCTAGCGTTGTGGTAATGCTTGTTGTAACCTTACCTGGGGAGATAGCAAGAGCGGGAAGATACCGACTCTTGGTCGTTGCTCATCTCGACCCATTGGGACATGACCAGTAGTGTCAGGATTATCCCTACTTCAGTGGGAACTTTGTGGTCAGGTAGTGCATCTATGACTCATCAAAGCTTAAACCCAACAATTGCCCTTGCCCTGCGCGAAAAATAGACATCGACTAACATACGACCATAAAATTATATTACCTGTACACCATCCAAAAATCATTTAAAAAACAGTGGGCTCAGTTAATGGCGATCCGGGTTTACGGCTCTTGTCTAGCGATGAAAATTGCCTGATTTCCACTTATCAGTTCCAATATTTACCTAACAGAGGCGCCAATAACTGAAAATCGGCGCCAATAAGCCCCAAAAATCGCCTATTTTCAGTTATCATCACACCCTCAGAGTGAAACCCCCGCCGATAACCAGGGACTGCCTGTATTACCCATCCATTAAAAACGAAGATTGGAGGGTATTCCCGGTACTTAGTACCCCTGGCTTCCTAAAACTCAACAACCTTAATCAAGACTAGGAGACAGAGAAATAGGAGGATCACTCCTACCCCTCATTCCCTACTGCCACGTCAGCCACGGAGAACAGACCCAGTGTACTGTAGTCCTGGAACACAGTTGCAACGTCACATAGATAATAGTTGGCAAAGACCGAGCGACGCTTCCAATGAGTCGATTGGATTATGGTATCTAGAGAGAGGTTGGGTTAACAAGCCAACAAAGTGGCTACTGCCCGTACTTCATGTGCTTTCACCTTTGACAACAGTAAATTATTCTCCCGAATTCCCAAGTGAGACTCTACAATAATGTCTCCCAAAAAGAAAGAGACAGCATTCTTGGAGAGAGGACGTAAAGGGTTCTTGACAGAACACCAGAAGTTACGAGAATTCCCTCTCATATTCTTGGGTCTATGATGTAAAACCTTAATGATCTCACTAGGCATAACACTCTCTTGTTCAGACGGTCTTACCAGTTCTGCAAGACTCTGGACTGAAAAAGAATGACACCAAGCATTAAGACAGGCACTCGTTTTTGATTAAGAAGCCTAAAATATATGAGCAAACAGCTATCTCTTGCAAAAAAAACAACTTGTTTGTCCAGGGCTTGTAACTTGCTGACTCTTTCGCTGTGGCTAAAGCGATTAAGAAAAGTGTCTTTCTAGACAGATCCCTAAAGGAGGTCATCTGCATGAGTTCAAAAGGCAGGCCTTACAACTAATGTAGGACTACATCTAAGTTCCAAGACACTGGCTTCTGAGACTTTTGTTTCCTGGTGTCAAAAGACTCGACTAAGTCTGAAATGTCCAGGTCTGAGGAAATGTTCACACCTCTGTGCTTGAACACTGAGTTTAGTATGGATCTGTAACCCTTTCTCGTAGACGTCGAAAGGCCTCTCGAAGATCCTTGGTAAAGTAAATATTCGGCTAGTTGGGCTACAGGGGAAGAAGATGAGATGCTATGTTCTTTACCCCATCTTCTAAAAACTGCCCACTTAGCCTGGTAGTGCTTTGAAGAGTCACGTCTACATTTTGTGATAGCATTCGCATCTTTTCTTGAAAATCCTTTCACTCTAACAAGCTTCCTGACTGTTTAAAGCCTGTCAGAGCGAGAGTGGACGAACCTTGATGATATCTGTTGAAGTGAGGTTGTCTGACATCTTTCCTCTGTGGGAGGAGCCACAGAAAGTCCGACAGAAGTTCCAGAAGGTCTGGACACCACTCCTTTTGGGGCCAAAAGGGAGCTATTAGGATCATCGATGCATAATCAGAAGTCTTAAATTTGTTGATCATGTCTCTTACTAACCTGAACGGAGGGAAGGCATACATTTCCAGGTGTGACCAATCCTGAAGTATCGCCTCCATTGCCCAAGTCTGATGGTCCGGCACCAGAGAGCAGTACAGGGGGAGGCGATGGATCCTGGATGTTGCAAACAAGTCCTGATGGTGTCAGCGACCCACTGTTTCAAGTTCCTGGGTGTGCACACCTGTGGATTCAGAGACCATTCCAGGGTAGAACCCATTACGCAACAGCTCAGTTCATCCACTAATACGCTTACCTTGCCCTGAACACAGCTGGTGAGAATCTGTGTATTGTTGTTGTGCGGCCAAAGAAAGAGATCCTTGGCTAACTCGTACAGTGACAGAGAGTGAGTGTCTCTTTGGTTTCGAATATAAGCCAGAGCTGTCATGTTGTCGGAATGAACCGCAATCACAAACTCCAGTTACTGCAGCAAAATGTTGAAGAACCAGGTGAATCTCTTTCTACTCCTACAGATTTATGTGGTGTTTCCTCTTTTGTAGGGAACACTTCTCTGACACTTCCAATCATCCTAGTGTCGCTCCCCAACCTAGGCCTGATGTGTCAGAGAATAGGGAGAGGTTCAGGTACGGATGACATAGGGACTTCTGTGAGTGGAACCTTCCTTCTATGAGCCACCACTGAAGATCTTTTATTTCCTGTGTGATGGAGAATACGAAGGAATCTGAAAGAATCTTCTTGTTCCAACTGACCTTCAGAAAGAAATGCAAACGTCTCGCATGCAGTATCCCCAAAGGAATGAACATCTCTATGGAGGAGAGAGTCTGTAGCAGGCTCATCCAGTCATTGGCTGAGCAGGTCTGAAGACTCAGAAAATGACGGACTTCTTTGGGTGCATGATAGTATTCTGTTTTCTAACGGAAAAACTTGAAAAACCCGAGTCTACTTTCATCCCCAAATAGACTATCGTCTGAGAAGGGACTCGTTGGGACTTTTCCTGCCCAACTCCTGGGATAACTGAAGGGTTCTGAGCGGGTCCTCCATGCACTTCTTCTGGGATGATGAACATAGGGCCAGTCATCCAGACATAGACAAACTTTCATGCCCATTAGCCTGGTGAAGACTTGAGGGGCTGTTGACAACTCAAAGCATAGAGCCCAAAATTGGAAAACTTTGTCCTGAGAGCGAATCACAGGAATTTCCTGGAATCCCGGTGTATTGGGATATGAAAGTAAGCGTCTCTCACGTCTATCGAGACCATCCAATCTTCTTGGGAAATTGCAGCGAGAACTGAGCTCTTCATCTGCATCCTGAATGTTGTGGTTTGGACGTTCAGACCGCTTACATCCAGGACCGGCCTCCAATCCCCGGAGGTTTTGAGGACTACAAAGAGGCAATTGCAAAATGGGGCCCCCCCTTGATAACAAGTCTTCTACCTCTTCTATTGCTCTCTTGTGGAGAAGAGCTGTGACTTTCTTTTTTGAAGGGAATTGCATATCCTTCCTTGAGAACCCATAGTACCCATGGTTCTATTGATCTGGCCTCTCGCTGTCTCTAGAAGTGTGGGAGTCTGGCATCCACAGGTAGACAGAGAACCGAAGTCTCACCTGCTAGAGACTGGTCTAGAAGAGGACTTCTTGCTGATAAGGTGGTCTGATCTGGGATTTGTGTGTGGGTGCAAGGAAGCTCTTCCTCTGCTACCTCGAAAGAGCTGTGGCTGGAGAGGAGAGAGAGACTGAGGATTAAATGAAACAGCAGGCAGGTGTTCAGTTAGACTCCATCGTTCGCTTGGACAACTGCGCAAGCAAGTCGTAAGTAGCCTTTTGCAATTCCGTAGCTACCCGCTCTAATGTCATTCAAGGAAAAAAGGCTGGTTTGTACAGATGAGCGAAAAGAAGAGCAGATCTCTGGGACGGTATCACTCCTTTAGTGGTGAAAGAACCCCCACATGTCTCTTTTCTTCAGTATACATGATGAAAAAAGAGGCTAACTCCTGTGCCCCATCTTGAATCACCTTGTCCGCACATGATAGAACTCAGAGCCAGTCTGCATGTACGAATACAGTATAGCAGAAACTCCCAAGGAAGGGGCTTCCCCGGTTGTATAGAATTCAGTACATATCTCCTTTTGGAAAAGAGAGGGCCATCTACGGGAGTCTAGTGGTACTTGAGGAGTGACATAACAAGGACGCCGATCCCGGGGAAGAAGGGGCCGCGGTGGAGAAATATGCCAGGAAGCAGAACAGAAAATAATTCAATACTGTAATGAGGTGGAAGCTGATGAAGGCTGTTCTGGTTCAGATTCCTCCTCTGCTGAAGATACAGCGGAAAGTGCCAAATCTTGCTGTGGTTCTTCTGGTTTCAAAGACGAGGGTTCTTCAACAGTTCCAGGATGTTGTCCAAACACTGGTGAATGGGAAGCAAAGACGACTTGGGGTGCTGATGTACTTGCAGACTTTGCATGATCAGCGACAGGCAAAGAGGATACGGCCTTGGGGAACTGTGACACAGAAGGCGCCGAAACAGGTTGACCTGCAGCAATAGGGACATCTGAATCTGGAGTGTCAGACTCGTATCCCAATGCTGGAGAGCTGGGAGCCAACAGGATGTCTGGAGCTACAGTGCAAACTGAACCTGCAGCAGGCTTATGAGACACTGGGAGCTCGGATCCAATGGGAGGAGATCCCAAAGCGCGCTTATGAGCCAATTGGCACTTTGGAGCCTATGAGTGCTTACGAGCCAATGGGAGCTCTATTGTCTCAATAACTGCAAGAGGGCTCTTGATCCTTATGGTGCTTGCGAGGTACTGCTGGGTGCGTCCATAACATGCCTCTTCAAAGGCCTAGAAGAAACCTGAAAACGTCAACTGTATCCTTTGGATTCGGAATCCGAACCACTGGAAGATAAGGTGTGATCCAATTGGACACCTTTTGAGCGTGTGGTTGCCGAAACCTGGGAAATAGCAACAGATTCGGGTGAGGAAGCAACTACTCGTGTGCAAACCCCATCGACCTCCCTTGGACTTATGGTTTGCCTCCTCCCAGGTGCAGGGGAGTCTGACAGTGACTGAATTTAGGAGATCCATAAGACTCCTTTCCAGTGGCTGTCTGTTGATACCTGGGACCAGCAACAGGTTCAACTGAGGAAGCAACTACTTGTGGGCAAACCCCACCGACCTCCCTTGGACTTATGGTTTGCCTCCTCCCAGGTACAGGGGAGTTTGGCAGGGACCTCCGTCTAGGAGCATCGGTGGGAGGAGTAGCCACCCCCTCCCAACAGTATCCCGGGTGCAGGCACTAGCACTTGCACTGACAGTTGCACCATGATCCTATCTGAGCAACAGTACTTACTAAAACGTTGAATTTCTTATCCATCCGAGCTTCAAGACTGGCGATGGCACTGGGTTCAGAGGGAGGGGAGCCAGGTAATGGAATTGTAGGGAGAGCAAGAGAAGTATGAATCGGGGAACGAGAAGTCAAAGGTGCAGAAAAAGCCGGTTTAGGGGTAGAGAACACAGAAGCTCTAGCCTCAGCTCTAGCAGCCACTTTCCTAAGCCTAGCTTTCTCTAATTTATCCAAATGATTGGTCAACACTTTTAATTTACTTATAGCCCAATCCTTACATTCCTCGCAAGTCAAGTCGTGGGAACATACTTGTCCACGGCAGTGAAAACAAACGGAATGTTTGTCATATTTAAATGAAGTCAACCTAGTATAACAGCCTTTGCTGCAATACCGTTACTGGTCACCCTCATTCTGACATAATAGTCCAAAAATTTGAAAAAAGGCTTGGCAAAGCTAAGCTAAGCTATGAAAATACAGCTCGGAGGCTACCAAATGAAAGAATACTTCACCAAAACCTTCAATAGACAACCAAACCATCCGGTGAAACTACTCCTGAATTAACAAAATACAGCTGCTGAATGACCAATGTTCGGTCATCAACGGCAGAAACGAACTGAGCTCTTTAGCTATGTTGTACCCATTCTTCCCCAAAAATGGGCAGGGCACTTACCTGCACCAAAACAAAAAGAGCACTACCGTGAATTTTCAATTCTTAAGCTATCCCGTTTAAAAGTAGAAACTACAGGCTATGGCGGTTATGCGTGGTTCGTTTCTGGTGTGATGATAATAAAATTTCGCTAACAGAAAATGCGATTTCAGCACTTCGGTGATTTCGGGGGTTATCGGCGCTGAAAATATTTTTTGTTTTTCGGCGCCGAAAAGTGCTGAACGGTTATCGGCGCCTGTTAGCTATGTATCGGCACCAATACCAAATTATCAGCGTAATAAGCAGAAATTGGTGATTTTTGTCATAAAATTGCGATTTTGTCGCTAACAAGTGCCACAAAACAGGATAGCTGTTAATATTATTTAACCGGGAACTGCCTGTATAGCTATGTAATTATTTGGTGTCGGCGGGAAAATCAGGCATTTTGTCACTTGGCGACGACTGTAACCAACCATAAAGTGCGGTGGTATCAACAGCCATTTAGTGGCAAAGGAAAGATTGGTTAACTGAATTTTAGCTCACTTGATATAGCATAGCTGGTCTTTTCTCACCTCACAGTAAAATAAAATGCAAAAAAAAAAAAAAATTACAAATGAACAGGTCCCCTTGTTGGACTCTATAAGGATGATTTGGGAACCTTTAGATTTTTTCCTTCCTCTCTATGACAAACAAAACAAAAAAAGAACCATTGGAACATTTCCCCGCTGCCCAGTCAACTGTGTGGGATTTACAAAAGGCCTTTTAAAGCAGCACAGAGAGGAGCAGTCCACTTGAATAACTTGGGGAGAAATTTTGTGATTGAGGAGGTAAGCGTCGTTGTGTACCAAGACTTATAGACAAAGCGGGGGTTGCTGCTGACAAATACCAATTAATAACAACATCAGCAATAGATGCGATGAAAATACAGAGCTTGTTTGAATGAGTTTAAGGTTAGAGGTCAGTGCATAAAGTTAACAATGGCGTTCCCACTTCAGGGATGTATGAAGTCAGTAAGCCATGGGGAAACGAGACAGAAGGTCTAACAGTGGGAAAGCAAGCGATTTGGTAAGTAAGGAAAGCAAATGATTTGGTAAGTAAAAAGGTATTATTTTTGTTCATCAAGAAATCGTTGTGGGTTATTTTGCTACAGAGATCGTTATAATTTGATAATGAATTAGCAAACAAGGTCGTGAGGGGTTAGACTGGGTAAAACGTGCTATGGGCTGGATAACGGATGGGAGCTAGCTCATAACATTTTCATTCATTGAAAAGTATGGCAATGCAATGTATATTCCTTAAAGAGATTCTATGTGCAACTTTAGTTATTTAATTGTTCTATGTGCAACTTTAGTTATTTAATTGTTGTGGTAATGAATGAGAAATTGACAATGTAAGTTAAGGATTTACCTGTCTTAGTGTAAAGAGTTTTCATTTGATTAAAAATTCAGAATTGTCACTACTGTGAATATTTATGTTGTGTTCCTTTTTCAGTGACCGATTGTAATAAACTCAAGCAAGTGACAGTCGATGTTTCAATCAATACCCACTCAGGGCCATCTACAGTCACAAATAGCATTTGGTTCCCTCCCCTGGCGAAGCTGAGCGGAGAAGACAAGGGACAAGGGGATTAGCAAGTTTTCAAAATACGTCTGCTGCCACGCTGCGCCCAAGGAAGAACAGGAGGGCGAAGAAAGCTAAGTCTACACAGATAGGAATTCATTGCGGGTTTCATCACATTACAAATTTGAGCATGAATATTGTTATAGGTGTCATCATAATCGACAGGTCACTTATGAGTGGCGTTGTTTGAATGCTTGTTAGGAACACTGTGTGCCTCCAAAGGTGAGGCGTGATTGGTTAGAGGTGTCAGCGCAAGTGAAATATTATTTATCAGGGACATGGTGGATCTGTAACGAATGCATTAGGATGTTCACGAGTTACATTGCTTGTGTATCGTCGACGGTGTTAGATGAGATTCATTAGAGGTGTCGGCATAAGTAACATTAATTTACAAGGAACAGGTTGATTCTTCAATGGATGCATTAAAATGCTCATGAGCAAGGGTTAACGAATTTTGGCGTACCTCATTAATATTTAACAGTTATTGATGAAGGGAGACCTTTGAAGTCAAATACTCTGAAGTCTGCTAAGTTTATTCTACTGAGGGGTCTTTAAGACAGTACTGAAGGGCTGGTTAAGTTATGGTAATTAATTTCTTATGGGGAATTATTCAACAGGATAATCTTGTACGTTGTCATGCGTGATAAACATTTGGGTCATTTGATGTGAGAATTGTTGGTTGATGGGCGGCGATTTATGTGCATTAACACTTCAAGAATTGGATAAATTGTTACCCATGTCCTGCGTTTTGTTACAGTACTTTTATCTGTGTGTATTTTTGTTTCATTATTAGTTCTTATTGTCAAGGCATATGTAAGTTTCTGGAGCAGGATCTTGAATTCCTCTCACTTTCAATTCTAATTTAGCCTCTCTAATAGACATCCCTGTTCTTCCTTGTAGCATTTTTAATTCATTATTGAAAATATGAAATTTACAAATGCATTCTTTGGATCTTGCATGATGATTCTGCCCACAGTTTATACATTTTTGGTTAACTCTGATTCCACTGTGTGGCATGTTCTTCAGATCCACAAGAGACATACAGGTTTGTTTTGACAATATTTTTGCATGACCATATCACACAGTTTTGAAAAAAGTGACTTTAGAACATAGGGCCTTATTTCTCTGTTTTTGACCTAATGTTTTTTATTTTTGGGGTAGATCTTGACCCTCAAATTTTATTTTTGTGATTTTTAACATTTTCTTATTTTTTGGTTTACTTGGTATATTATATACCTCACAATCTTGGATTCTGGGATACCTTTTTTAAGAGAGTCCAAGAGAATATTCTCTTTGACTGGTTCATCACTGTTCTCAGGAAACACAATGGCATCCTGAATGCTATTCATAGTGTCATGTTTTTAAATTTTTACAATTATATTATCTATTGTTGTTCTAGGCATATAGTCCTCAGATTGACTCTTTGTTGTGGCTTCTATAAGCCACGTCTTTTCTCTTATTTGTCTAAATGACATTCCTGTTGCTGAATGTCTGTTTAATAGGTAGTTTTCTAACCTTAGGGCTGAAATTTTCCGTTCTAAGGTTAGAAACCTTGACCAACTTCGAAGTGAGTCAAGGTTGGGTCAAGACGATATTTGCTTCTTTTGGATTTGTTTTGTACTAGAGCATAAGGTTCCAGTGTAATTACTTTAGTATTTTTTTCCGATATTTCCAGAAATAGGTTGTCAGAGGAGGTTCAAATTTGTCAACTACGCCAAAGTATAAAAATTCAACATCAAAGGGTCCAGGGTACTCAAATCCTTATAATGACTTGTCATAACATTGAGGAAAAAAATAAACCTGCTTTTCTTCAAAAGATATCAGCTTTTCATGGAGTTTATTCTTCCATCAATGGCACAAGTGAGAATCGACTCATTCCAAATGTCAGCCCTTTACCCTACCCCACAGGGGATGGCAACTCTGCGATTACAGTGGCCCAAGTGTAAGCCTAACAGTGCAGCTGGGACAAAGTATTACAAGAATACAATGTCCCCACCCTAATCACATCATGGGCAAACTGGATAGAATGCCAAGAATCTATCCCCAGAACCAGACCCCTGGAATCCATGATCCAGCCCTAATCTGTTTTTATGCCTTTGAGATATCAATCTGATATCTCTCAGGTCTGAAAATTATCGGGTAGTTGATGGTCCTACCACAGTTCCCACTATTCAGCTTTGGATATAAACCCAATCCCAGCTGTGATATCTTTCCATATTTGTCAGGTCAAATAAATTTTACAAAAGTGGAAAATTCCACAAAATTAATCCAAATAAATATAAAATATGAGACTCCTGGACTCAAACCCGGGGACAAATTCCTGGGGTTCAAGAGCCCCCTCACCACGTCAAGGTGGTCCCACATCAAGGGGGCATAGCTGGCTAGGATGGACTGGTACCCCTGGATAGCGGTTGCACCCACTGGAGCACAGGTGGCAGCAAGGGGTCCAGGATTGGCAGTCTGAGAGCCTTGACTGGACTGGTCAGCCTTACTAACCAGGCCAGTACACCAGGGAGTGGAGGACCCCGGGAAAATGGTTGCATCCATGCACAAAGACAAGGGTGCAGCTGTTCTCATGGTGCCATTAGTGTGAGCCCCATCAGTTCTCTTCCACAAAAAGGAACAAACACTGGAAGAGAGAGCCAGACATAAAAGCCTTCTTCTTCCTCCAGGAAGGCAAGGTGATAGAAAACAGTACAATACCCATCACTACCAAGTAACCTGATCCGAAGATCAGGCCTGTCGATAGCGCCCAAATTGCGTGACTGGGTTGCACTAGCCTCTCTCTCACGGCCTCAAAGAGCCGGAGATGAAAGGGGCAAAATGCTAACTTGCTACCATGGCCATCTGACCATGGAAGGACTGGGGACACCAGCTAATTGCGCCCTAAAAACTCAATTCCAAACTGAGAATTCGGGAACCAAATGAGCAGCCCTGCCCAACAACACCTGAAACAGAAGTCAGGTTTCCCTACACCCCAAGAAAGAGTGTCCTCCAGAGGACACTTCCTCTTTCGTGCAAATTCTAGGGGAGAAACCAGGCTGTTGGTGGCTCTCTACCGAAACAAAAGGAGTAGTCAGCGAAGGGGGAAACTGGTCCCTTGGGAGTAGTAACAGTGGGAGGAAGTTTGGCTGATGGTAGGCAAATACCAAAGTGGACTTTTGATGTCACCAGCAGAGTTTTGCACCCTGATGACACTGGGAAGACCTCCTCTCTCTTCTCTCCCCTAACAAACTTACCCACTATTCAGACAGCTTGACATGGCACTCCAAACAAGGACTATTCTGACTGCACTCATGCTTCCTGCATGAGGCACAAAGGGTACCCAAATCTACCTCTACTAAGGAAAGGAACCTATTACAAGGCCTGTTCTTCCCTGGACAACACCTGAAAAATGACATTTTGATGATAAAATAAAGTTATATATATACTTACCTACTAATTACATAGCCACAAGCTTCCTACCACGGCAGTCTAAATACTCAAATTTTGCAGTGGCGCTACCTTCGCTTGTGTAGGTGACAAGGTCCCGCCCACATTTGGGACTGACAGGTACTACTCAGCAAAGAGCTTCAATTTGTTTTAGCCCTGATGTCCACATGAGAGGAGGAGGGAGGACTCTGATTATGTAATTACTTGGTAAGTATATATAAAACTTTACTGTATTTTATCATAAAAATGTCATTTTTATGTACGTATGGCCAGAATCGCCTCCACTTCAGTGGGTACTTTGTAGCCATGGAAGTTCACTGATGGTTGACAAAGATTAAAAAAGGGTACCTTGCCTTGGGCAAAGACCAGAATAAAAAACCAACGCCGTCACCTACACTAGAATAAAAACCCACACCCAAACGACTAAAAATTGGCGGGTAGCCCAGGCACAATGCAACCCCCGACTTCCCTTAAACTCAACACCTTACAACAAGGTGAGAGGATAGTAGAGGGACAGAGAGCCCCCTATGCTTCCTCTCCCAACACCATGCCAGCCACGGATAAAGGTCCTGGCGTACTACAGTTCTCGAATACAGTTTCGATGTCCTTGAGGTAATGCGATGCAAAGACTGACTTGGACCTCCAAAAGGTTGATTGCAGGATAGCTGCTAGACATATTATGTCGAAAAGCTAGACGTGACAACTGCTCGAACCTCATGAGCCTTTACCCAAAAAGATGGTAAGACATCTTGAATCTGAGAATGTGCCTCTGTAATTAAGCTACTCAAAAAAACGAAATGGCATTCTTCGATGGGACATGAAGGATTCCTCACAGAGCACCAGAGATTGTTTGAGGGTCCTCTAATCTTCTCTGTCCTGTGGAGGTAGTACCCCAAAGCTCTCACAGGACAAAGTAGTCTCTCTTCCTCCTCCAGTCCATGAATGTCCATTAAATTCTTAATGGCGAACGAGCGGGGCCAGGGATTGGAGACATCCTCATTCTTGGCAAGGAAACCAAGGTTAAGACTGCAGATAGCATCCACCTGCAAGAATCCAACTCTCATCTATGGCTTGGAGTTCACTAATGCATTTGGCGGTAGCCAACGCCTCTCGAAAGAGAGTCTTTTTAGTGAGGTTCTTGAGAGAAACTGAGTGAAGGGGCTCAAAGGAGGAGCTAGCGAGCCACTTCAAATCCACATCTAGATTCCAAGACACTGTGCCAGGTTTCTCTTGCTTGGAAATCTCAAAAGATCTGATGAGGTCGCTGAGATCCTGACTGGAAGACAGGTCCAAACCTCTATGCTTAAAAACTGACCTAAGCATTGACCTGTATGCCTTGATTGTACAGGGCAACAGCTTCCTGGGGGTCCTGAGATAAAGGAAAAAATCAGTGACCTGGCTTACAGTCATTTCAGAAGATGAGATGTTATTGCGGCTGCACCATCTTCTGAAAATCATCCAATTGGACTGATAGAGACTACTAGAAGAAGTTCTCCTGCATCTAGCAATAGCTTCTGCAGCTTGTCGTGAAAAGCCTTTTGCTCTGACAAGGCTCCTGAGTCTGAACCCTGTCAGGGCCAGAGCAGACAACCCTTGATGGAAACTGTTGAAGTGGGGCTGTTTGTGCAGCGACTGTTTTTGTGGAATTAGCCTTGGGAAGTCCACTAGAAGTCGCAGCAGGTCCGGGAACCACTCCTTTCTAAGCCAAAACAGAGCCACAAGAGTTATCGTGATGTTCTGATGAGATGAAAGCTTGTTGATCACCTCCCTGATCAACCCGAAAGGAGGGAAAGCATAGGCATCCAGGCCCGTCCAATCTAAAAGAATGGCATCCATCACCCATGCAAGAGGGTCCGGGACTGGGGAGCAATAGAGAGGAAGATGGCGGTTCCTCGACATCACAAAGAGGTCTATGGAATATTTGCGCCCACAGCTTCCATAGATTGAGACAGACTATGGGGTCTAAGGTCCACTTCATCGGCAGGACTTGATTGCAATGGCTTAATTCCTCTGCCAAAATGTTCAATCTCCCCTGGACGAAGCAAGGAATGATCGTGACCTGCTTCTGCTTGACACAGAAAAGAGAATGGGAGACATAGCAAGGATTTGAGGAGAAAAAAGAGCCATATCTTCTACCGCAAAAGGAGAAGGAATAGGTTCAAAACTAGCCCTATTTTCAGCTCTAAGGGTCACCTTCCTCTTTCTCTCCCTCTCTAACTCAACTAAGTGGAATTTCAACACTTTCCACTTTTGATCACCCCAAATCCTGACATTCGGAACAAGTAAAGTCTTTATTACACTCCTGCCCCATACATTTAACACACTTAGTGTGAGAGTCATAAACAATCTTAACTAACCTAGACTTACATCCTTCGGAGCAATACTGAACACTGGAAGAACTACAGTCTGACATCCTGAATAATTAGTATGCTGTACAGTTAACCAAAGCTAATCATGTAACTAATAACAAAAACTTCGGTGTAATACCAAAACACAAAATCTGAATACTTCACCAAAGAGACTGGAAAAATTATCCAAAAATGATGAAAAGGAATACGTTACAAAAACCCACGGATGTTGATCAGAAGCCAGCAGAAAATGAATTGAAGCTCTTTGCTGAGTTGTACCTGTCAGTCCCGAATGTGGGAGGGACCTTGTCACCTACAAAAGCGAGGGTAGCCCCACTGCGAAATCTGAATTTTTAGACTGCCGTGGTAGGAAGCTTGTAGCTATGTAATTACCTGGGAAGTCACTTATATAAAACTGAGGTTTCATATCCTAGGCTGACAGCTTAATTGAGTGAGGGGTTTTGAGGCATAATCAAAACACAACTCAAAATACAACAGATATGTTAAATTTCAACAAAAGCATGAAAAGAAAGCAAACAGTAAGTCAGGCAACCAGTCCGCTGTGGCATCTTTACACAATAGCTGCCAGAAGCAAACAGGAGTAAATGCCAACAGGTGGGCAGGGCTTCCCCTGCCTGCCGATAGTTAACGACCTTGTCTGAAAGTTGAACAGCCATTCTAGCTCGCATTTGCCAGCTAAATCCCTCCTATGTAAAAATGAAGATTTGTATTTGTGTAGGGACAAACTAATATTCATGTCAGCAAGAAAAAAAAAATGATATTTTCATAATAAAATAAATTTTTGAACATACTTACCTGGTAGTTATATATATAGCTTAAGTCCCTGACGTCATGGCAGAATTTCAAAACTCGTGGCAATCGCCAATCGGTAGTCAGGTGAACCACCTGTGCGCCCTCTACCCAGGTACCTGGAACCATTCCAACTATTCCTCAGATCTTCCATGCCCCTAGTCTCTAGAGGGGAGGAGGGTGGGAATTTAATTATATATAACTACCAGGTAAGTATGTTCAAAAATTTATTTTATTATGAAAATATCATTTTTAAACATCTAACTTACCTGGTAGTTATATATATAGCTGATTGACACCTTTGGTGGAGGGTCAGAGACAGCCAACATCGTTGGAATTTTAAGGGTTAATAAACCAACTTAAAGGTCCTTACCTGGATTAAGGAAGCTGACTTCAATGAACTCCCCCTCATTATGTCTGCTTTCCTTAAGAGGTCCAGCGATCCACTCAGGGGGCTGAAGACCTCTAGGAGCTGCCAAACAGTGTACCAACCTCTATGTGACAGACAACCTATAATACCCTTGTTCCGGGCACCACCAAGGAACAAAATGATCATCTGACTAAAATCAATGATTGTGGAAGACTGCGTTCAATCTTCACAAACAACCATCAAATTTCAACCATTCCAAGGCAAGAACAAAGGGTATTGTTTTATGGGATTGGATTAAGGAAGCTGACTTCAGTGAACTCCCCTCATTATGTCTGCATTCCTTAAGAGATCCAGCGATCCACCAGGGGCTGAAAATCTCTAGGGGCTGTCAACCGGTGTATAACCTCTATGTGACTAGACCTCCTCTCAATACCCTTGTTCCGGGCGCTACCAAGGAACTTTCATCCCAATGATTGCGGAAGACTGCGTCCAGTCTTCACAAACAACCATAAAAATTCTCAATTCCAAGGTAAGAAAAAGGGTATTGGTTTATGGGATTGTAGGGTATTCCCTTCTCCCATTACTGAATTAGATGCTATAAACGGACCCAGCGTATAGCAGCCTTCGTATAATGTTGGGCTTGTTTTAGATAATGAGAGGCAAATACTAACTTGTTTCTCCAGAAGGTCGTGTCCAAGATACTCTGCAGGGACCTGTTCTGTTTAAGAGCTACAGAGGTTGCTATTGCCCTGACCTCGTGCATCTTTACTTTCAGGATCTTGTGGTCTATCTCTCTACATTCCATATGTGCTTCTTTTATCAACTGTCTGATAAAATAAAAACAGAGCATTCTTCGACATCTGTACAGAGAGCGTTTTGACTGAGCACCAAAGCCCTTCTGAATTCCTTCTTAAGTCCTTTGTTCTATCCAGGTAGAGCCTTAGAGCCCTTACCGGTAATAGGACTCTCTCTCTCTCCTCCCGTTATGTCCGTTAGATTCGGAATCTCGAACGTTAAGGGCCAGGGTTGTGATGAGTATTCATTTTTTGCAAGGAAGCCTAGTTGCGGTGAGCAGATTGCCTTGCCTTGTCTAAAATCTATATTCTTGCTGAGAGCATGTATCTCACTAACTCTTTTCGCTGTGCCCAAACTGACCAAGAAAAGAGTTTTCATGGTGAGGTCCTTTAAAGATGTCCTCTATAAGGGATCGAACCTACTCCTACCCTGAGGAACCTCAGGACCACGTCTAGGTTTCATGTTGGTGAGTTCTCTATATACAAATTTGGGTTACAGAGACATTGGAAGAGGACACATGGTTGTCCTTGCACCATCCTCTAAATACCTCAAGAACCAATCTCTTGTGTCAGTAAGGAGCCACACAGGGTCATTCCTGGTCCTCTTAATAGTGTGACACAAATTTTTTGAGTACCCTGTGTATTATCTTGAAAGTGGGGGAAAAAACATACACGTCCAAATTGGACCAGTCCATCAGGAACGGCGTTGTTTTTCACCGGAATCTGATAAGGGAGAGCAGTAAGTTTCCAGTCTCTTTGTTTCGCTGTGTATATAGCCCCGGATCTGGAGAGCAGTAGCCACTTTGTTTGCGGTGGAAGAGATCCATGCACTGACGTCCCCAAAGTCGCCACATGCTTCTGAAGATGTCTGAAGTAGCGTCCATTCTGTTGAGAGGACTTGATTTTTCCTGCTCAGAATGTCCGCCCTCATATTTTTTCTCCCCTTGGATAAAGTGGGTTACTAGTTTGACATTCTTCTCCTTTGCCCAGAGAAGAAGTTCTCTTGCTGTCTCTTATAGAGACCTGGAGTGAGTGCCCCCTTGTTTGCTTATGTAGGGCAACGCTGTCGTGTTGTCGGCGTTGACCTGCACCTCTCTGTTCTCCACTATGTGTTCGAACTCCCTGAGAGCTAGAAGGATTGCAGTTAGTTCTTCCTTTCCTAGTGTTGCTCCCCATCCTGAGCGCGTCGGAGAACAACTCTAGGTCTGGGTTCCTCTGATGTAGAGAAAAAGTCCTCCTTGAGCTTGACGGGGTCATTCCACCACTCTAAACACGGCCTTATTGGTTCCGAAATGGGGAAGCACTTAGTCTCCAGTTCAATTTCCTTGTCCCAGTTCTGATTTAGAAGAAAACTGTAACGGGCATAGAATCAATCTTCCAGAGGAAAACAAACTGTTCTAGCGAGGAAAGGGTCCTCAGCAGACTCATCCATTCCCTGCTCAGAGCATGTCTGTCTCTTTAGAAAGTCCTAAAACTTTCTTAAGGCTTGTCCTGTTCTTGCAACAGAAGGAAAAGCCCAAAATCCTGACTCTGAATCTTTATCCTAAGGTACAGAACCTCTTGGGATGAGATCAGTTGAGATTTCTCTCTGTTTATCAGAAGACCTAATTCTTAAGTATACATGAATCGTGGTGTGAAGATCCTCCAGGCAGCGTGTGTGGGAAGGAGCTCTGAGGAGCCAGTCGCCAGGTACAAGGAGATTCCGATGTCTCTCGTGTGAAGAAAAAATCTGCTACATTGGTAATCATCCTTGTGAAAATCTGTGCTAGACACTTGTTGCCAGTGCATCTTCGTCCTGAGCTACCTCCCGTCTTGGCTTCCAATATCTTGAAGCCTGGCGTCCTGGCGTCAATGCCTTGGCGATTGGCGTCTTGAGTTCATTGGCGCTTGCCGTCATGGTGTTTCATTCCTAGATGCTTGACACCAGAGCATCCAGCGTCTAGAGTTTCATTTACTACGTTCAGCGTCTTAAACTTCTCTGGCGTCTAGAAGCTTTAGTTGGCGTCTATTATCCTTCTTCTCTTTGCCTGGTTGTCATGCTTGCACCAGAGAAGACAAAGTCTGCTGCATATTTTGTAGTAAAGTAAAGCTATGCGGGGCTTCCTGCTGTTGGGGACAGGCTGGGAAGCATCAACTACGGGAATTATTTCCTCCTCAACATCAATAATGGATCGTGGAGAGGGTTCAGCAGACGAGTACCAATCCGAAGGAGGAAAAGGAGAATGTACGGAAGGCAGCACAGCGTCCACCACGCTCTTGCAGCCTGGTATCCTGACTGAACAGAACTGTCTACGTTTGCTCTTAATAGGAGAGCTACCCTTGGGGCTGGAAGGGAAGAGCTCCAGGTTGCTCCTGTGGCTACAACCTGGAGTCTATGAAGTCTTATCATGACGTCCCTCAATACTGGGTAACTTGCTCTTGAGAGGTCTCGACTCCCGAGCCAGACGTCAGCCACGTCTGCTTAGACCGAAACAGAGAGACCGAAACTGGAAAAAACTTTTCCCATGGACGAACTTCAGAAAATTCTTGGAGTTCGGGTGCATGGGAATGTGAAAATCGCATCCTGGAGGTCCAGTGAGGCCATCCAGTCATGCTGTCTGACTGCAGCTAGAACCGATTTTGTCGTTTCCATAGCGACCTTTGGTTGCAATCACGTCTAGCAAAGTCTCTAACCCCCAAGCATTTGGGGATCAGGAACAACGAATGTAGAATCCTGGGAATTCGGATCTTGAACTCTCTGTCTGGTCTCCTTTTGCAACATCATAGACACTTGTTGCTGTAGAGCCTTTGCCTTGGTTCTGTTGTTGCATTTTGACAGAAAGGACTATTGGTCTTGTTACTAGAGGGGGCCTCCTTTGCGATCTTGTACCCCTCTTAGAAGACCTTTGTTGGCGAAGTGGATGAACTTCAGACTGTCATTCGTTGGGCGGAGTTCAATTCCCGTTTGTCGGCTGATGAAGAGTTAAAGGGATTTATTTCTAGTTAAAACTAAGGTATTTATATCATTACCCCTCTTAAAGTAACTGAATGGACAATAGGTCCACTCTCCTTCTCTTCCACACTTGCTAGAAGCTGGACAGCCTGGCTCCTACCGCTGTCTGCAAGAGAAGAAAGTCATGTCCTCCTTTTTCCCTGTGTAGAGGCTCTTCTCGTTGTCGTTCATCTACCCGTCCTAGAGGAACCTCTATCGGAGGGCCGACCACGAAAGAGCTCAGACACCTGAAACACAGGAGCCTCAGGCTTACTCTTTTAGTGATGAAAATCGTTGGTAGGACTTTTCTAGCTGTTTTAGATATTAGATCTTACGTGGTTTTCAGGGCCAAGGATGAAAAGACTTCTTTACCAAATCTTGAGAGAAGAGGTGAGAGGAAAAAAGGGGCATAAATCAGTTCTGATTTTGACTGGACGTGACCCCATTAGCCAGGAAAGATCAAAGATGGGCATTTTCTTCAGGATTCCCGCTGAGAAAGCATAGCTGATTCGTTGGCACCACCTCCGAGTCCTTTATCCATACACGACATCAGATATATGAGTTCTTCTGTGTCAGTCGTGTTGAATAATTCCATCTTTCTTCCTCAAGCTCCCGGGGTCCAGTCCAGAAAATTACAGACCTCAAAGGTCCTAAGAATTCCTTTGAGGGGGAGGTCTAACTCTGATGTTGACCAACAAAACTTCGTTTTCCCCATGGCCACTCGACTAGAAGAGTCAACAAGATTCGAGAAGTCTCCTGGGAAGAGGCAGGTATTCGAGGTAAGCGATTCTCAGTTTGATACCAAACGCTAAATCTTGAAGCCAGTTTGGCTGGAGAAAAAGCAAAGGCTGTCTTTTTTGTTCCTTCTTGAAAGTATCCACTCATTCAAAACTTTAAGAGCTCTCTTGGACGAAAGCGGGGAAAAAACCTTCATAAATACTGCCCTCTTAGGCTTCTTCCCAAAGTAAATACTGAAGGCGGGGATTCTCTGCAAAAAGTTTTCGAAAATAGCTTCATAAGTCTTTTAAAGTCTGATGAAAGCTGATGGCTTTTATATCGTCTTCGTCGGAAAACTCTACAATAGGATTCACAGGAGAATGCGGGATATATCATTCTCCTTTTCCGATTGTCCGAAGACGAAAATAGCGACGCCTTTCAAAATATTATCATAACGTTCGGCGTCCAGGAGTCCAGTCTCTTGGCGTCTGGCCCTGGCGTCCATTTTCGCCTAAAGCTTAACATCTTGGCGGCCAGCCTCTCATGGCGCATGGCGTCCTGGAGTCCAGCTTCTCGACACTTGACGTCCTGGCGTCCAGCTTCTCGACGCCCGACGTCCTGGCGTCCAGCTTCTTGACGCCCGACGTCCTGGTGTCCAGCTTCTCAACGTCCGACGTCCTGGCGTCCAGCCTCTCGACGCTTGATGGCCTGGTGTCCAGTTTCCCGACGCCTGGCTACCTCCTGGCGTCCAGACTTGTAATGTTCGCTGATCCGCCAAACCTAGAGGTTACTTGAGAACTGGCTGCCAGTGCGACATCGGTCAAAAGCTTCCTCAGGTTGACGTTGCTGCTGCATCTGAGCTGTGAGAGCTTTTTGTTGTATTCCGTTTTGGACGCTTGACGCCAGTGCATCCCGTGCCCAGAGTTACCTCTGCGATGGGGACTGCGTCGTCCGACGACGAAGAGAACAACATTACCTCGCCTTTCCTATGGCGAGGGTGAGCGTCCTGGGAAACGTCAACAGGTACGCTCGAGGGGACGACTGCTCGGTAGCTAAAGCCTCTCGCCTCCCTTCGTCTGTCGACTTTCCTTCTCACAGGGGTTGGTGAGCTTGGAAGAGGTCTAGGACTAGGAGCACGACAGGACCGAGCGGTCGCACCCTCCACTGCACTTGCACTAACAACATATTAACACTTGTATTTTTTAGATCTCTTATTGTCGATCACATATCATCCCTGTCTTCTGAGAGGGATTTTACCTGTTGGGCCAGGGCCTGAATGGCGGCCAACATATCTTTAAGTGTTGGGTCCTTACCTGTTTCAGTAGGGGGTTCAGAGACTACCACTACGGGAGAAGGATCAATAGGATAGTTAGCAAGGGGAAAAGAATTAACTACTCCCTGGTTATATCAAGAAGAGTGAGACACAGTACTCTTAGTTCTTCTGAGCTGGTCTTTCAAGCTTTCTCACATATACACCGACTATAAGCAAACCATTCCCGTTCTTCACATATACTGTACTGAGTGGGGACCCAAGGAGACTTTAGCAAGTGGGTTTTGCACCCCCACACACATTCTCACACTCGATGAAGAGTCAGGTATGCTGTAAGAAATTCCAAAAAAAGCAATCAAATCCGAAAGCCAAGCCAAAGTGTACTTCACCAAAATAAGTTGTGAAAAAAACACAGACTCTGCGAGCGAAATTCCATCGATGTTACCAACACAGCGGCAGGGAAGATCTGAGGAATAGTTGGAATGGTTCCAGGTACCTGGGTAGAGGGCGCACAGGTGGTTCACCTGACTACCGATCGGCGATTGCCGCGAGTTTTGAAATTCTGCCATGACGTCAGGGACTTAAGCTATAAATATAACTACCAGGTAAGTTAGATGTTTAAAAACCAATGTTTTTCAAGGTGGTTTACTTGACCAATGGCTTTGAATAATCACCATACAAACATATAATCTAAAACCAAAAAAAGGAAAAGAAATTCTTAAGTTTAATCATCAATTCTTAAGTTTAATCATCAAAAGTCTGAATGGCAAAAGCCAGGCAAAGAGTCCTGAAAGATGTCTGACTTCACAGTGGCAGGAAGCAAAGTGGAGTGCAGACCGACAGTTGGGCAGTCATTTGCCCCTACCTGTCAGTAGCTTACTACTTTGTAAATGAGTCTGTACAGCCATTCCAACTCATATTTGCAAGCTAAATCCCCTATGTAAAGAACAAAGGTTTTGATTTGTGTAAGGTTGAGAGAAGCTTTAATTTTATTTTATTTAAATTCCTCTTGTACCCAAGTCTTAGTTTTTCCTGGCTTATTCTTCTATTATTGTTTGTGTGTGGTTAAATCAATTTGTCAGTTTATTTTCTATAATTTGTTGTCATCTGCCTTAGCTTCTGTTCTCTGTTTGGTTTTTGTATATTTTACATGTAGGCATTTATTAAATAAAGCAGTATACCCTTTAAGCTTCTCATTTATGAATGTACCCCCAACACATTTTTTAAATAAGATACAGTTTCACAGCTCCTCATCTGTTGCTCTCAGTTTCAGTTTTGCAGTTCCTCATCTGCTGCTCTCAGTTTCAATCATATAGCCATAAACCTGGTACATCTGTATTCACAAATCCTCACAATCATTCTGACACCAAAAGAGCTCTCTTCTTTCACTTTTACTTCACTAATAGTTACAACTCCAAACATAGCTCTATAAATAGATTCACTAACATAAATATTTGCTAGACTGTGTTAAAACTGAGACATTCATATCTCCAAGATTCAGCAATTCAGCTTTTCCTCAGTTTAGCACCAGTGATATAAGGATTCAACCATCTTGCCACTTGCCATCTGTCTTTCACACCTTGGAGGGTAGTGAAGATGCTACTGCTTAGTTACCCACATCCTCGAAGAGTACTAAGGGATTGTTGCCAAGGTAAACTGAAGAAGCTTCTTAGCCATTTAAAAAGAATTTCTTGGCCCAAGAATCCAAGACATACTAGTAGTTTTTTGGTCATTTATGTAAATAAGCTCACAAACATATATTATAGATAATTTTAACAATCAAGCCATAACTGTATTGTTCAAAAGTACTGGATAGAGAACACTTTCGCAAACTGCACTTACTGTACTTCAAAAAACTTACCTATAACTTTTAAAGAGACTAAATGTAAAAAATATCATGCCAACTGAATAATTCTAGCCATAAACTATACCTTTCGTTTTGCTGCCATCATTATCAAGTAATACATTGACTTCAGATGAAATGATGGATCTGCAACTGAGTGCCCATGCTGGTGCTCACAACAAACCCCAACAATATCTACAATATGGGAAAAATTAGCCTGGGGTATGTTAGGCTGCTCATAAACGTAGCGCGAACAGTGTCGTATGATTTGCTGACTTTCAGCAGGGCCACTGGAAGATGCCAAAATTGCCTGAAAGGAGAGAAATTCACTGACAGCTATTAACTAAGAAACATTAGACGACCAAAAATGTCTGGCCCACATAAAGTCTGTTTCATCATCATTCATTTATATGCCCACATTTCCAGTTTCAAATGTGCCCCGACTCTCAGTCCTTTGCTTGTAGTATGGTATTCTAATGAACACACACCAATTGGACCCACATGCATGTATCACTCAGTTACCCCATATCCCATGGGTTTTTAGCACTATTAGGAGCTATGTAAGTTACCAGAAGGTTCCTTGTTGCATACTGATAATTTTCCATTATTAACTACTATTATAGACATTTTTATAAAATTTATTTCTTAAATACTTACCTCTCTATTACGATAGCTGTATTCCTGCTTCGGGCAGGAGGACGATAGAGTTAAAAGTAAACAGAAAATAATAGAGTCGTTTAGTTTGAACCATCTATTCACCCATCCCTTTCGGGTGGTCTGAGCATCTATAATTTTCTATTCAGTTTTTTCTTCTGTCAACATGAGTGGGGAGGTGATACATAACAGAGGCAAGTATTTAAGAAATAAATTTTATTATAAAAATTCCTATTTTTGAAATGAATCTTACCTTTCTATTATGATAGCTGATTCCCACATTGAACTAAAGAGATGGGAAAAGAGTGAGGACAAAATACATAAACAGCCCCCAGGAAAACCATAAAATTCCATCAGGAATAAGACGCTACTAACCTAATGATCAGCATCCGTCTGCTGGTACTGCTGCCAAGCGAGGACTAATTCATTAGGTAGCAAGACCTACGAATGATATTGGAGGTTTCTTGCTAGGGATACTGTACCACTCTCACTCTGATGAAAGTGGAACACAAGGCCTTGTGCCTAGGCCAGCAGAGCAACGACAGTAAAAGAATGAAGGCCCCTACCTACTGTAACACAACCTACAGTAGGTGCCTTCATACTCCCCAAAACTCAACAATTTCCTAACTACACAGGAAAGGTTAGAGTAAAACCATCCTAATTGTTCAGGGTATGAGTTTCCCTGCCATAATATAAATTACGATAAATAGTAAAAAAATTCGACCTTCGGTCAGCTTTAACTTTTATGGAAATGGTGAAAACTGCCTAAAATTAAAAGCTAAAAAACTTACAGTTTAGTAATATTCAATCAATTAGCTTAATTTTTCAACAAAGAGGAAAGTCTCTAGCACAATATTTAGATTTATGGTGAATTTTTGAAAAAACATTTTTACGTCCAGAGTTACAGATTCATGCATCATATTGTGATAAAATTTTCTCTGTGTTGCTTTGATCGTTTTACAATTTGTTATATAGCAAAATCATCGACAATTTAGGGTACAATACATAAAAACACCAAAAAAAATAATCCATTAGCATTTAACTGTTTTGCTCACAGCTAGAGGATTAATTTGTATAAAATTATATCTGAAAAACAAAAAATTTTTTTGTTCGCTGTCATATATTTCAATATTTATATATGATAATGATATTTTTTCATTTCTGATGGTTGCATACTAAACTTCAGGCAATGCAAAAAAAGAAAAAATGAACTCTTAATCTAAAAACTAAAGCGTGCTGTGATTTTTGAAAACTTTTTTTTCGATTTATTAACTAAAAAAGCTAACTCAGGAATATCTCGCGGCATACAGGAAACGTTTTTGTAAATAGAGGCTTGGCGTTTAAGGGTTAATTTCCACATCTTGCACATAGTGTGAGGCAAAAACGGAGTTACACCTCCACTACGCCACACTGACAACTTTCTCCAGAGAAAGATTAAGGAAACTGAAAGTGGTCACTACTGCTCGCACATAATGAAACTTTACTTCAAGCAGAGGTAAAAAAGTAATCTAGATTTGCATGAACCTCTCTGACCAGAGTATTGTACAGACAATACATGGCATTCTTTGACAAGGGTAAGTCAGGTTTCCTAGGGCTGCAAAAAAAAAAGGTAATTGACATTTTGCCTGATTTTCCTGGGGATTACAAAGGAGCGAGGCAGAGGACAGACTGGGGATTACAAAGGAGCGAGGCAGAGGACAAGACAGTCATTCTTGGCTCTGAAAAGAGGTAGTCAAGAAATGACTGCTCCTTGGGTCGTAAAGCCTACACAGCATGAGAAAGCCTGAAGCTCACTGACTTTCTGCCGAGGCCAAGGCTAACAAAATCAGTGTCTTCACTGCCAAATTCTTAAGGGAGGCAGAGCTCAAGGGCTCAAATGGGGGCATATTCAAATACTTAAGCACCACATCCAAATTCCAGCCCAGGGGTTTATTTGGGGACTTAGGAATCTCAATTTGGAAGGAGCAGATGGCCTCCTTAATATCCATGTTAGACAAAAGATCTAGGCCAGTATGTCTCAATAGAGAGGCTAATATGGGTCGATACCCTTTAATGGCAGGAACTGAAAAATGTCTGTTGTAGTGTAAGTACAGTACAAATTTAATAATGTTATTCACAGAGGTACGGGTGCAGGAAAGCCTTCTACAGGAGCACCAAGCCCTATATACTGACCACTGTCTGTGATACTGTGCATCAGCTGACTTCCTTCAGTACCTCCACCACCCAAGAATCTGCCTCCAGACCCTGCCAAACCAAATAAAATAAGTTCAACCTCCCTCCTACTGGAGACTGAGGGTTTGATGCATCATTTCTTAACAGAAGCTGGATTTTTTCTAGGGCGCTTATTGTCCTTCCTGAAGGCCCGAAAGGGCTGGCTTGAGGGCACCGATGTCTTACCTGTTTGCCTAAGGGGACCTTGCAACTTTGTGTTAATGGATAAAATTGAACACAATTGTTCCCTACGCTTAACAACTGCATTAGTAAAGGCATGCACTGACTCCCCAAGGGAGTCTGAAACTGCTTTATCTAAGCAGTCCAAAAAATCCACCAGATCATTTCCCAAGTGTTGTTTTTTTAATGAAGAATGGAACAACCTCTCTTGCTATAGCCATTTCCGATAAAGACAATCTCCGTAATGCGGAAAGCCAAGAGAGCAAAAAACTCTCACTCCGAGGAAGTTAATACAATCTTACCAGAGGAAACTGATTTCTTCTTATTCGGATCCAGCAGCAAGAAAAAACTGGAGTCTCTAATAATGGAAGATGGGGTAAAATCTGGCAACTGCCTTGTATCATAAGACATCACTCCTTTTTCCCATAAAGAGGGGAAGAAAAGAGGAAGAACTTTTAGAGGAAACTTTCTGATGAAGCAAATCTGTTCAGTGCTGACTGCCAGTCAAGGGGACAGAAGAGGATCTGCCTTAGGTTCTAAGGGACCTTAAATCCTGGACTACTGGTTCCTCAGAGAAATCAGGATTTGTTACCAAAGACCTTAATCATTCTCTGAAAAGCTGATGATTGATTCATTGACTGACTGACTGATTATGAAATTTAGGTCTTGAAGACCAAGTGCCGGAACCCACCAGGATTATTCAGCGTCATAATGAAGATGAAATACATAAATTAATGAAATGATTAATAATAAGTGAATGATAACATGCTAGTAAAATTCAGTGTTAAAACATGAACGTAAAAAGAAGAGGAATGATATTATATAAAACCAATAAAAAATAAATATTTATAAAACTTTTATATTTAAAATATATATTTAATACATAAAATAAATTATTAAAATCTTTATTAAATACACTAAAGTCATATCTCATTAACCCTTAAACACCAAATGGATGTATTTTACGTCGACTAAAATTGTCTGTCGGGTGCCAAGTGGACGTAAAATACATTGACTACAAAGTTTTTTTTAAATATTCGCGGAAAAATAGTTTGCGAAAGATTTTAAATCACGCGCCTTGAGGGATGCTGGGAGTTCACGGATCACGCTGTTGTTTTGTTTACAAGCATTACCCAGCTGCGCATGCGCGAATTTCTTTCTTCTTGCACTACAAGGCATCAGCGACGCATCGTCGGAGAGCGATTTCTTGATGCATTCGTGTTTTGCAGAACTTTTGCAAGTGTTAGCATATTTGTGACGCAACAGCACGTTTGCAGAGATGTCCCAACGTCGTCAGGACTGTGAAAGGCGCGTATTGCCTGTCGGTAGTGAGCGTGTGAGGCAGTTTTAGATTGGGATGCTGGGAGGGACCAAGCACCGAGGTGACCCAGCTTTTCAACGCGCCGTGTTGTGCGCCACGTGTGGCGAAAGGGACCAAGGACCACATCCTGTGCCTTTTACGACCCCTTGGAAGCATCGGGGTGTCCTGAGGGCATTCATAAGCATTTGGGAGGCCTCCAACAAAGGACATTGATGAGTACTTGTTGGAGCTCGATCGAGCAGGTGGAAAGTCCTCATTTTGATGGCAGTTGGTCATCTAGTGATGAGGACATCACGTAATGTCAGTGATGACAGTATTTGCCCCCAATGTCCGTCACGAGCCACAGCAGAAAAGTGAACTGGAGTTCAGTGGTTTCAGTGCCTATGAGAGAGAGTCTGAGGAGGAGGAGGAGGAGGCACCGATTGTGGCTGGTGGGGACGAGACAGAAAGTGATGGTGACAGTGAGGGAGATGGGCCAATGGGGAGGGTGAGAGTGTGAAGTTGTGCCCGTGCACATGCATGGTTGCAACATCGCGGCAGCTTAGGTGAAGGCCGTTCGTCCGAAAGTGATGAGGGGTGGTTGGAGGACCCCACCCCACCTAACATGCACCCATTCACGGCAGCACCTGGACCGACCGTCTCTGTGCCTCTCACTGCACTGGGGTTCATTCAGCTCTTCCTTCTGCAGCGGGAATTGCTGGAATACCTCATTGCAGAGACAGCGGATTACACTCGGTACTGCCGTGAGGAACTGCAGATGACGTTGTCGTATCGCTGGCAGGGCTGCAACCTCACGGACATGATGCCTGCTGCCGACGTCAGGCAATATTGGAGGCGGAATTTTTTTTTAAGTACGCCCAATGTGCCCAGCATTATGCCCTGTGATAGTTTCCTGGTGTTGGACAGGTATTTCAACGCCTTCAACCTAAGGGCCATACCCCAGAATAACCCCGATCACCTCATCTTAGTCCGCCCAGTGTTGGACTACATTCGTGAACGGTGCCAGTTTCTCATGGTTCCTTCCAAGAACCTTTCTTTGGATGAGGGGATGATGCCACACAAAGGGCATCTAAGTATAAAAGTGTACAACCCCAAGAAGCCAAAGAAATATGGTGTGAAGTTATTTTTATTACGGAATCCAACACTGGATCGTCGTGGACTTCTCTGTGTATTCGGGGGTCTTCTCACGCTGTGTGACACTGTCTTGGTCTTGTGGATCGTTTCCGTAACCAGGATACCACCTGTTTATGGATAATTATTATAACTTTCGGTAGCCCTGGCCCAGGAACTGTATGAACCAGGTGTGCACGTCAGTGGTACCCTTCGGTTGGTGCGTGGGGCCCCGAATGTCCTCAAGAGGTTAAGCTAGCCAGCCGCAACATCTGGCAAGAGGAGACAGAGTGGCGGCGGAAGGAGATGTCTTCATCATCTGTTGGAAGGGGTCCGACTCGTGCCCATGATTACGACCAGTCATGAGCCCATCCAAGAAGAGGTCGCTCAGCAGAAGAAAACACGTCGGCAGGGCTGAGTTACATATAAGGAGTTTTCGTGTCCAGCGGCCTACCGTCATTGGGCACTACAATAGGCACATGGGAGAGTTGATCTCTTTGATCAACTCATCCAGTATTATCCTTCGCCAGGAGAACCAGGAGGTGTACACAGAAGCTCCTCAAATACCTCCTTCAGTTGGCCCTCCAGAATGCCTACATCCTCTACTGTGGGTACAATTCCAACACCCGGAGGTTGTCCCACATCCAGTTGTTCGAGGAGGCCGGGAATGCCCTCATAAACTTTAATCCTGAGGAGTGGCCTTCCAACACCGCGTCCCTGCCACGAGCTCCAGATCTGGCCCGAGAGGATAGGGCAGATGTTGCTAGGAGGGCCAACCTCGGTCGTCCTGCTCCTGCCGACGCCGCCCTTGATGATGCCGCCGCACCTGCTGTCCATGTCCCTGCTGCCGCCCTCCCTCACATTCCAATGTCCCGTTGGGTAGTGACCCTGTGTGTCGGCTGCAGGCAGGGGATCACACTGGAGCCCCTAGAAGGGCGTAAGCAGAAATGGTGCTGGGTGTGCCATATGAATGGCAGAAGAAGAGACACCCGGTTCGTCTGTTGCACCTGCAAGATAGCACTTTGCAGGACTGGGGAGTATGACCGCAAGTACCACACTGCGGTCACATATTGGAGTGCGCCTATCCGAGGGACACTAGAGTGCGCCTATCCGTGGGACACTGGAGGGCGCAGAGGACCGCCGAAGGGCGGCCCATCTGCAGTAAGGGCGCGCGTCTCCCTCCCCCACCTGTACCTCGTCATGTCGAGAGGTAAAAAATGCAAGACTCTTCAATGGAGGAGGGAGAAAACAAGAATAGAACGAAGAGTCAGGATTACGAGTGAGTATTCTGCATTGATTTTATATTTAGTTTTATATTTATTACAAGTTTTTATATATCTGTATTTATTGGTGTTTTGTATATTATTTCGTTTTATGCAAAAAAAAAAGTTTTCACCTGCATTCCTTTTAGTTATGTATTCGTACCAAAATAAAAAAAATATATATATATATGTGTATGTATGAATGTGTATACAGTATATATATATGAAGTTTTCATAATAAAACTAATATTGTAATACTTACCTGAACACCTGAATTAGCCCTGGTCACCCACCAGCCCGAACTACATCCCCATAGCCTTTACCCACTAAGTGAGTAATTAACTGTCAGCATTACCAACGCTTACAGGAAAATCTTGTCAAATGAGTTACCTGAAGTACCGTTGGCAACACTGCTGCAAGTCCCAGCCGAGCGAGGCCGAGATCCCCAATTGCATTTTTCACTAATCAAATTGAAGTGGGGAGGAGGGTGGGAATCATTCAGGTGTTCAGGTAAGTATTACAATATTAGTTTTATTATGAAAACTTCATATTGCAATACACTCCCTGAACACCTGAATTAGCCCGATTAACAAAATTTTGAGGAGGTGGGATCAATCTAATTCAGCCCGACCTTCCAACAGGGAAAGCAGGTAACTCATTATTCGCCTACTTTGTGTAAATGAATGTATCCTCACCTGGTTATCCCACTCAGCAGGTGAGAATGTTGTAGAGAGAGTACCCCCGACGTCAGTCTCATGTCTAGGTACTGTCTGAGTCAAGCTACCTCTCATGTGGTATTCAAACCTCCTCATGGATAGAGAGTAGCAAAATAAAAACAACCTACCATGTGGCTAATCACAGCCTCCCATGATTAGTGGAGAACGACAAACCTCCCATGTGGCTAATCAAAGCACTCTCATGTATGGAGGGTCTGAGTCGAGCTACCTCTCGTGGTATTCAAACCACCTCATAGATAGAGAGTAGCAAAATAAAAAATACCAACCTACCATGTGGCTAATCATAGCCTCCCATGATTAGTGGAGAACGACGAACCTCCCATGTGGCTAATCAAAGCACTCTCATGTGTGGAGGGGTATGATGAACCTCCCATGTGGCTAATCAAAGCACTCTTATGTATGGAGGGGTACGATGAACCTCCCATGTGGCAAATCAAAGCACTCTCATGTATGGAGGGGGACGAAGAACCTCCCATGTGGCTATTGTAGCCTCTCATGTATGGAGGTGAGGTGAAGTTGAGTGTGCAGGATCTTCGACTTCTTCGCTGTCCGTTGCCGCCGATGTCCACGCAGAAGTTGAAGACACCAAACCTGTCCACTGGATCTTCCTAACTTCACAGTACTAACGTCAAACTTAATACTCTCACTATGAACCCCGACTAACAGATTCCTAAATTCCAAAGTTCCTCAGACTATATTCATTACCTAGAGTTCCTCCCACCCTTAACATTACTACGTAATTGTAAGATCGAGTTGGTCGTCACAAAGGGACCAAGCGAGTAACTCTTCTTCGAAGAAAACTGAATGTCTCTGAGGAAGAAAGTCGTGAAAACCGACACCGACTTCCAAGTGGCCGCTTCTAAGAACCTCCGCACTAAGAGAGTACCCCCTTAGCTAAATGAAAGCACCCATGATAGAAGGGTTAGCGGCTACTCACGAACGAAGAGAATAAGTTTCATGTAAAAAGGAGAACGACGAATCTCCCAATTGGCTATTCAGAGCCTACCCATTAAGGAGGGAATGAGGTAGTGTGCCGAGCCGATGACCTTCCGCCCTGCAGGTTGCGGCAAAGGCCGATGAGCGAAGAAGTATCCCAGCGCCGACGAAACAACCTAGGTTAGCCTACAAGAGCACCTCTTTGGACTATCATAGGGAAACTATAGAACACTAGGATACTTAAGACGTACTAAACTTAAGTTCATGTGATCATACTAACACTGTTGCTTAAGATTCTAAAGCCTAGAAGTAATTCCTCTATCTGGTTAACCTAATAACCACCGCACTACGTGAATACTACCTTAGCTAAATGAACACACCTAGATAATAGACTTCGCCGTTAAACGTGGACTAAGAGAATAACCTTCGAGTCTTCGCACTAAGAGAATATCACCTCAGCTAATTGAGCAGCACCTAGACAGGAGAATTCGCAGCTAATCGCGGTGGTTAAAAAATTGAGCGTCTCTTAACCCTCTAACGCCGAGCCTCTATTTACAAAAAGCGTCTCCTATGCGGCATTCGGGAGTTAGCACAAGCGGTTTTGTTTTTTTCAAAAATCACAGCACACTTAGTTTTTAAGATTAAGAGTTCATTTTTGGCTCCTTTTTTCATTGCCTGAAGTTTAGTGTGCAACCATCAGAAATGAAAAAATATCATTATCATATATAAATATTGAAATATATGTGGCGCAAAACAAATTTTTCATATATAATTTTATACAAATTGCGCTGTGAGCAAAAATTTGGTTAAAGCTAACGGGTTATTTTTTTTTTCTTTGTATTGTACACTAAATTGCGATGATTTTGGTATATAACAAATTGTAAAACGATCAAAGCAACACAGAAAATATTATCACAAAATGATGCATGAATTAAGTAAATTCGCGGACGTAAAAAAGTTTTTCTTTCAAAAATTCACCATAAATCAAAATATTGTGCTAGAGACTTCCCGTTTGTTGAAAAATGAAGCTAATTGATTGAATATTACTAGACTGTAAGTGTTTTAGCTTACAATTGCAGTTTTCGACCATTTTGATTCGAGTTAAAAGTTTACCGAAAGGTCAAATTTTTCTATTTATCGTGATTTATATGAAAATATTTCAAAACTGATAAAAGCTACATCCATGAGTTATTTTCTGTTGTATTCTACATGAAATTGCGCACATTTTCATATATAAAAGTTTATGTAATGACTAATATAAAACGGTGCAAACATTACAAACGTGACAAAAGAATTTCTGAGATGTTGGCGAGTTACAGCGGACGTAAGAAAAAAATTTTTTTTTTTTAATTCACCATAAATTGAAATATTGTGCTAGAGACTTCCAATTTATTGCAAAATGAAGGTAAATGATTGAGTATTACTAGAATGTAAGAGTCTTAGCTTACAATTGCATTTTTCGACCATTTCGGTCGAGTTAAAGTTGACCGAAGGTTGAAATTTTGGCAGTTATTGTGATTTCTATGAAAATATTTCAAAAGTGATAAAAGCTACAACCATGAGTTATTTTCTGTTGTATTCTACATGAAATTGCGCACATTTTCATATATAAAAGTTTATGTAATGACTAATGTAAAACGATGCAAACATTACGACAACGTGACAAAAGAATTTGAGAGATGTTCGGCCGAGTTTTGGCGTGCAGGCGTAAGGAAAAATTTTTTCAGAAATTCACCATAAATCGAAATATTGTGCTAGAGACTTCCAGTTTGTTGCATAATGAAGGTACATGATTGAATATTACTAGAATGTAAGAGTTTTAGCTTATAATTGCGTTTTTACCATTTCGGTCGAGTTAAAGTTGACCAAGCTTGAAATTTTGGCAGTTATCGTGATTTATATGAAAATATTTCAAAACTGATAAAAGATACAATCATGAGTTATTTTCTATTGTATTCTACATGAAATTGCGCACATTTCCATATATAAAACTTTATGTAACGACTAATATAAAAAGGTGCAAACATTACGACAACTTGAAAGAATTTCTGGGCGGACGTAAGGAAAAAAGTTTTTCAAAAATTCACCATATATCGAAATATTGTGCTAGAGACTTCAATTTGTTGCAAAATGAAGGTAAATGATTGAATATTACTAGAATGTAAAGTTTTAGCTTACAATTGCGTTTTTGACCATTTCGGTCGAGTTAAAGTTGACGAAGGTTGAAATTTTGGCAGTTATCGTGATTTTATGAAAATATTTCCAAACTGATAAAAGCTACAACCATGGGTTGTATTTTGTTGTATTTTACATGAAATTGCACACATTTTCATATATAAAACTTTATGTAACGGCTAATATAAAACAATTGCAAAAATTACGACAAAATGGCGAAAGAATTTCTGAAATTTTCGGCTGAGTTCGGACGTAAGGAAAAAGTTTTTTTCAAAAAATTCACCATAAATCGAAATATTGTGCTAGAGACTTCCAATTTGTTGCAAAATGAAGGTAAATGATTGAATATTACTAAAATGTAAGATTTTTAGCTTACAATTGCGTTTTTTCGACCATTTCGGTCGAGTCAAATTGACGAAGGTTGAAATTTTTGTATATATGCAGAATCGTCACTCGGCACCCAACAGACAATTTTAGTCGGAGTGATACGTCCAGTCGGCGTTTAAGGGTTAAGCAAAGGAAGAAAACACAGACGGACTCGCAAGTAAACTACGTCCAGAATAGAAGACTCTGAACCATTCCTTAGAAAGGAAGATGAAGTGGACATACTCCAAATACTGTGCGGTAATGAATGTTAAATAATGTCACGTCAAATTAAATTGTGTTCAAGGGCATAAAGCTCGCACCACACGAGAATCGTGAAGTGTGCTCGCAACTGTGTTTGAGGAGTGAGCGCTTATGAACCAGGAACCTTTTCTCCGAAAGTAACTAATCGCATCCTTGACAGCGGACGGGAAGGATTCCCTGGTGAGACAAGAAGTGTACACAGAAGCGGACGGAGTTACTCAACCTTTGATAAATAGACTAATATTCGCATCGGACAAAGACATCCCCGCTGATGCCGGAACCGAACACTGCAGATAAAGAACCTTAAACGAACGAAGCAGTTTTAGCCTCTGACTCTGTCTTCGCCGCGACTTCCGGAAGAAGAGAAATACTCATCATTTCCTGCCTCTAAACCAGCCTAGGAAACTTCCCGAAGTTCACCCACCTTTTATCTGCAGCTAAGCCGAAAGAAAGAAAACACCTAATCAGTTATCTTAACATTAGAACTTCCGACAAATCTCACGAGAGGAGCAAGACCAGAGGGAACATAATAAATCAAAGAAGATCTTACTACTAGAAATTTTTGGGAAGATGGAAAATGTACTGCTAAGTGCTGAGCGGTAGCCAGCAACAGTCGAAAATGGAAGAATCTTGACTTTCCAAAGGAATAAGAGAAACCAGCTATTTCGGTTATGGCAGGCCTAAAGATGGAATGACCTTCCTTACGACACAGACTTCCTCATGTCAAGCTGACCTGGTAAAGCTTACAGGTTGACTTCTCAAGCTGAAAGAAACTCTGTCTAGACATAGCTTTAGAGTGTCCGGACTTTCTAGCTGTTCGCTCGGCAGTCGCCCACAACTAGGTTCATCACACAAGAGTTTGGATGACAATGGTGAAAATGCAGTTGTCTAAAAGATCTTTCGCATGAGGAGGAACATTGGAACTTCCGTAAGGAGCATTAGGAATTCTGAAAATTGAGGGCGTTAGGGCCAGCAAGGAGCTAGAGTCATAGACGTCTTGACACTCCCGCAATTCCTGATTACCTGATGAATGAGACCGAATGGCGGAAAGCATACACCTCTAAGTTCTAATGATCTTGTTCCCCCGAGTTCTCAGATACGACACGGCAGTTACGATGTCGCAAAGCAGACCCACTACTGTGTTGCGCACTAGGACTGAAAAACACCTGAGGGCTTCCTTAACAGCCCTGAGGTTCCCGAAGGTTATCACTCCTCTCATTCCCGATCCCCCAGAGGCCTGAAGCCTGGGACCTCCAAGGTTGCTCCCCAACCTTGATATGAGGCATCTGAGTACAGATGAACGTCAGGAAGAGGGGAGACTAAAGACCTTCCGGATGTGAGATGCGCTTCTTCTGACTATCACAGAAGATCCGACAAGCGAGAATCGTTCCAGATTATACCTGCATTCTCGATGTGGAAGTTCCAGTGATTCCTAAGACATACCTGAAGAGAAAACATGCGTAGACACAAGACCTTGGAGAGAGAACATTAATTCTCCCCAAAAGGCTTCTCCAAGAGGGTACCAGCTGTTTCCTGTTGGACAGGAACACCTCTACTTCAACATTTTGTACCCTCGACGATGCATAATTACTGACACTGGAGACATGAGTTAGAAGCAACAAGTTCGATATACTGGCCACATCCCCTGAACCCAGAGCAGCCACACTAATCATAGCTTGCTGTGACGCTACTGCTGACGACGGCTACACGAAATTGACCATGGAGGAGATATCGTTCTCCCTAAAGACTGTTGCAGAGCGCAAAGGCGCCCTCAACAGAACCCTCTCTGAATGTCCGGATAGTGGGTGGAAGCTTTAAAAGAAGTCCCTCCTCTTCTGACAAAGAATGTTGTACAGTCAGGCAAAATGTTAACCTGGTATGCCAGCCCTACTGACACCCAGTGATGAGGTGTCAGGCAGTGGAGTGACACGTAGACTACAAAGTATATCCATCTTGATTGAAAACCCTATCAACCGGACACATCTACATACAGAGGACAAGGACTCCGGATGGCTGCAAAGGTGTTCTCCAAGATACAAGCCTCCTTGTTTTGAAACCGAGACCAAACAATTGTGAAGGAACCCGAGAGAGAAAGCCTCAACAGACGATCGTTGAGAGGAACTTTGACACCCACAGAAGGGTTATCCGCTATCTTGTTAAAACCCCCTCCTGAATAGGAAGCAAGGTTGAATCCTGCACACTCAACTCTATCAAAACCACTAACCCTCGTCTGCCTCCCTAATGCCTGCCCGATTGGGCCAAAGCAGACCAGATTCTTTGATGATTAAGCAACTACCGGTTCTGTCGCATATAGCGACTGGAACATCGTTTGATTCGGTAGTAGGCTCCTCGGAACCTTGGATTGAGGATAAGTGAGGATGAAGTCTACCATCCGCTTATACTCGTGCTCATAGCTGAAGTAGAACTAATATCCTGTACCAGATCCTCTTCTTCAAATGAACAATACTTGTCAGCCTGGTCCGAGCAGGTGGAGGATTTTGATGGACTGGTCCGACCGAGCGGAGGATTGTCGGACTGGTCCAACTGATGAGGGAGATTAAGGACCAGGAGGAGGCCGAGCCAGGGGGGTCGGACTGAAAGTGATGGTGAACAGGGAAGGAAGGGCCCCTGGCAAACCCGAACTCGAAACCCGGAAAGACGCTACACCTGGGCGTGAGACAGACACCTGACGATCAATCGTGAACATCCAAAGGCACCAGGGGTAGGTTGGCGCAAACCCTGCACCATTCACGGGATGACCTAACACCTGGGCAGACCACGCCCACTCCTGAGAGAAGAGGCCGCAACACCCGAACCACTAAAATCCGGATGTATCAAAAATTGCAGAGAATGGGAACGCCAGAACTGAAGACCGGAAGAACTCGAACCAACATGGATGCCTAGGCGGAGGGACAGAGAAACCTGTCGGAAAGTTGAGAAAGAAGGCGCTGAAGGAGGGAAGAAGGAAGAATCCACACTCGGAGTAACCACCGCAGCGCCCTAACGCCTGACGTTAAGACAGATGGAGAAGGTCCTAACCGGACCGAACTAAAGAAAGTATCGAAGGGATCTTATTCTGCCCAGGGTTGAACCAAAGGTAACAGAAGAAGGTTATTACCAACTATCCTTGAGAATGGAAAGGCTGGGAAACTATGGTGCTGATACACTGAACGCTGGCGCATAATTGCTGACAACCCACAAGCATCCAAAGAATCGCGGAGGATGGTGATTTAGGAACCCGTTAAGAATGAAATATGGAGTTAAGGACGCCTCCGCAAACACCTGAGAAGCAACTAGACCGGATGCCTGAGAAACTACTGGATTCGCAAAAGGTGATAAAGACTGATGGATCCGTAAAATAACTCCCTTCCCTTAACCCAGGAAAGAGAGAGGAGTGCATGAAGCTCTAATATATAGAGCTGAACCAAAATGTCCTCTGCTCTGCCGAGTTAAAAGCCAAGAAAACAGGATGAGCAACCAAGACCCCGAAGAACCCTCCGAAGAGCGGACCAAAAAGAAGATTGAGAAGGGCAATGGAAGAAGGCTTAGAAGAAAATGGGGAAAAAACGGGAAAATTCCGTAGTGGCCGAAGAGGCCAAGATTTCAAAGAAAATAGGCTGGTTTTGTTCCCCCTGCCCCTGCTAATCTTGATGGACATTATCAGAATCAGAAAATTCTTTAAGACATAATCATGAATATTGGAAAATTCAATCGCTAGAATTACCACCATCGCAAGACGAAAGAAATTTTAACCCCTGAAGGAAAAGGAACCTTTGAAGAAGGAGTATTCAAGGAAAACAAAATTTCAGAACCAGATACATCAGAAACCAAATCTGAAAGACCCTCCACGGATCTGAAACCTTTGTTGCACAGAGTACCAGAAGCAGGAAATAAAACCGACGATTGATCTAAATGAGAGACCTAAACCTGCCAACGACCAACCAAACCTGAACCCAAAGAAGACTGTCCATGTTCAACTACTCTTCCTGAATACTTCCTAAATTAGAATTCATAATCTTCTGAGCGATTCCTAATTCTAAATCCACCTTAGAACTTACGCTTTTAGAGGGAAGGGGGAAAACTGCTGCCAACCCTGCCTGCTCACCGCTGGGGCCGGCAGATCCTACAACCGAGGTTTGCGGTTCTCCATGACCCCCAGCACTCGTTAGGGCTGGTTCTGTAACAGGCAGGGGGGCTGAAAAAGAACGATTAGTATCTACAACACTATTACTACTATCCTTATCTCTAGTTTCCATTGATTTAGAAATGACTAGACATACTCAGCTAGTAACTTGTTCTCTAACTTTTTGAATAATTCTTCCACCTGATCTACCGACTAAGACTCTTTGCCTATCTGACTTATACTACACTGCATCTTCCTACAATAAAATACAAACAGAATTTCGATCGTGTTTGAGGGTACTCAAGAACGCTTGCAGGGCGTGTAGAGCCGATGGCGTCAGCAACTGATTTTTATAGAAGGCTATGTCTTCGAAGATGTAAACAAAGTTGAAGTATCGGCGCTTGTAGACAGCGGCGTCTTCTTGTTTGACTTATCCAATCGAATCCAAATCGATCCCAAAGTCAAAATCGGGAGAGAAGTTCCAAATCCCATCAATAAAGTATCCATCCAGGAGAAAATGCGTTGAATGGGGTCGGGCTAAATGACCAAAAGTTCATCTGATGTGGGACACACCCACACAGCATGGCGAACAAAAAGCAATTGGGGATCTCGGCCTCACTCGGCCGGGACTTAAAAAGCAGTGTTATAGTGGTACTTCAGGTAACTCATTTGACAAGATTTTCCTGAGAGGCATTGGTGCTGCTGACAGTTAATTACCCACTTAGTGGTAAAGGCTATGGGGATGTAGTTGGGGTGGTGGGTGACCAGGGATAATTCAGGTATTCAGGAGTGTATTGCAATATATATATATATATATTTTATATATATATATATATATATATATATATGTATATATATATATATAATATTTTATATATATATATATATATATATATATATATATATATATATATATATATATATATATATCTATTTATATATATATATATATATATCTTTATATATTAAATATATATATATATATATATATATATATCATATATATATACATTATATACATATATATATAATTTGGGTATTTTTTGTAAGCAAAAAAATCTAACATTCTAGTGATATTCAATCATTTACCTTCATTTTGCAACAAGGGAAGTTCTAGCACAATATGGACAAATTTACAGTGACCCCTCATTTATCGCAGGATATCCCAGGTTCCAAGACCAAAAGGCAATAATTTGAAATTCCATGCCAACAATGATCTGCATGAAATTATCTGAACAACATATTTATTTATTTAATGAAAAAGATTGTACCTTGTATTTATTTCATTATTTACCATATACATATATATTTAAAGGCTTTATAAACCCTCCCCACACTCTTATAAACCTTTCCCACACTATTAATTTTTCCCACACTGTTATAAACACTTCCTATGCACTTAAACACTGTATTACTATTTTGATCTGTTATCATTTGTGTATGCATAAAAAAAAAAGATCGTCCCATATTTTAACTTTTTACGTTCTGAGAATCAGCTGACTGAAGCTGCTCACTACTACCGAAAGAATTAGGAAAATAATTTTTAGTTGCTAAAAGAAACAAATTTATCAATGAAATTATTTTTAATATTGTACATAAAAGTTTATGATACAGTAATTCATATTTCATTGAATACTACATATATACTGTACATATGATCAGCACAGTAGCTTGGGATGAGACTAAGTCTTGACTTGACAAGCTGGGGATGAGAGAGTATACAGTATCCTTGAGTTGCATTGTATGAAATTTTGATGGTTTTAATTATTTTGCACTGATTAAAGATGAAACATCAACAGTGAAACTGATATTCTCAGAAAGAACAACCAAAAAATTTGCCTTGTTCAGAGTGCCTTATAATTTTATGAAAGCTTCCCAGTCCTTAAGATTTCGGTTAATGTAATTCCGTTCTTCTCGAACGTAACATGATGAAAACATAAGCTGTTTTTTCCAGACAATATTAAAGGGTACTCACTTTTCATTTTAATTTTTGATGAATTTTTCTGAAAAATCCGCGATGCAATGAACTGGCAAAGTTGAACAACATAAGAAATGTGGAGAGGATCTTGTATGGTGAACTTTTGAAAAAACTTTTCCTTCGTTAGCCTTAACTCTGCTGAAAATCTCAGAATTTCTTTAGTCACCTTGTCATAATTTTTTGCACCATTTTCTATTATGCGTTACATAAAGTGTTATATGAAAATGTGCGCAATTTCATGTAGAATACAATAAAAAATAACTCATGGTTGTAGCTTTTATCATTTTTGAAATATTTTCATATAAATCACGATAAGTGCCAAAATTTAAACCTATGGTCAACTTTGGCTTGACCGAAATGGTTGAAAAAATGCAATTGTAAGCTAAAACTCTTACATTCTAGTAACATTCAATCATTTACCTTCATTTTGCAACAAACGGGAAGTCTCTAGCACAATATTTCGATTTATTGAATTTTTGAAAAAACTTTTTCCTTCCTCCTGAGTGGGGACATGGTAACTCTGCTGAAAATCTCAAATTTCTTTAGTCACTGTTTGTAGTAATTTTGTGACCATTTTCTATTAGGCCTTACATAAAGTGTTATATATGAAAATGTGCACAATTTCATTTATTTTACTACAAAAAATAAGTCATGGTTGTAGCTTTTATCAGTTTTGAAATATTTTCATATAAATCACGAAAAGTGCCAAAAGTTAAACCTTTATCAATTTGTATATCGACTGAAATGATTGAAAAATATTTTTCAATTGTAAGCTAAAACTCTTACATTCTAGTAATATTCAATCATTTACCTTCATTTTGCAACAAACGGAAGTCTCTAGCACAATATTTCGATTTATGGTGAATTTTTGAAAAAAAACTTTTTTCCTTCCCTCCGTGCGCAGTAACTGTTGAAAATCTCAGAATTTCTTTAGTCACCTTGTCGTAAATTTTTGCACCATTTTCTATTAGGCCTTACATAAAGTGTTATACATGAAAATGTGCGCAATTTCATGTAAGAATACAACAAAAAATAACTCATGGTTGTAGCTTTTATCAGTTTTGAAATATTTTCATATAAATCACGATAAATAGAAAAATTTCAACCTTGGTCAACTTTAACTTCGACGAAATGGTTGAAAACTGCAATTGTAATATAAAACACTTACAGTCTAGTAATATTCAATCATTTACCTTCATTTTGCAACAAAGGGAAGTCTCTAGAACAATATTTCGATTTATGGTGAATTGTTGAGAAAAAAAACTTTTTTTTTTACGTCCATGACATTACTAATTCATGCATCATTTTGTGATAATATTTTCTCTGTGTTGCTTTGATTGTTTTACAATTTTTTATATACCAAAATGGGCAATTTAATGTAAATGGGAAAAAAAATAACTCATTAGCTTTTAACAGTTTTGAAGCATATTTGTATATAAATTATATATGAAATTTTTCAACCTTTGGTCATATATTGACCAAGAAATATGATAATGATATTTTTTTTTTAAATTCTTACATTCTACTAAATTCAATCATTTACTTCATTTTGCAACAAAATGAACTCTTAATCTTAAAACTAATTTATGTGATTTTTTGAAAAAACTTTTTTTTACGTATGCTAACTCCGAACTCTGCATCATATGGCAGACATTTTTGTAAATTTGCTCGGTTTTTTAAATGTTAATACAGCATTAACATTTGAGAAAGTAAATCATTTACAATGAAAATGTATTTAGTCATGTAAAATAAAAAAAAAAATGTTATTTTCATAATAAAATAAATTTTTGAACATATCTTACCTGGTAGTTATATATAATTGCCAAGGTTTCAACCTTTATCAACGGTTGACAGCCCTGAAATTTTCAGAAAATGCAAAATTGGAAGCTAAAAATCTTAGACATAATGAGGGCAAAGTTCATTGAAGTCATTTTCCTTAAACCAATTCCATAAAACAAACCTTTTGATTTATGGTGGAATTTTGAAATTTTATGGTTTTTTAAGTCCAGAACAAGAATTCATGAAGAGGAGGTCTAGTCACATACTATTTATCACCCGGTTGACAGACCCCTAGAATTTTCAGCCCCTGGGTCATCGCTGGATTTCTTAAGGAATGCAACAAAATAATAACTCATTAGTTCATTTAAGTCAGTTTTTTAATCCAATTCCATAACAATATGACCTTTTTTCTTGCCTTGGAATGGTTGAAATATTTATGGTTGTTTGTGAAGATTTGGGCTCAGTCTTCCACAATGGTTGGATACTAAACTTCCAGGTAATGAGAACAAAGGTAGCCAAAGATGAGGTCTAGTCACATAAAAAAGGTTATGTGATTTTTGAAAAGCCCCTTTATTTTTTCAGCCCCTGGGTGGACTCTGGATCTCTTAGAGGAATGCAGACATTTGTAAATATTGAAGTCAGCCCTCTGTTTAACAGGTAACCTAGAGTTGTCCAGCCTTTAATGCCATAATTCCAATGATGTTCAGCTGTCTCTGACCCTCCACCAAAGGTGTCAATCATCTATATATATAAAACCAGGAAGTCAGATGTTTAAAATACAGTAATTAGTAGACAAGGCTCTCTGAAAATGGCTGCAAAAGGTGTCCTCCAAAATTTCCCTGCAGACAAGTGAATAATGAGACCAAATCATGGACACAACAAAATGAACCTGGAAATGAGAAACATGTAAAAACAGGGGGTCATTGTAATTGACCCCAGTACCTCATGGTTTCAAGATATGACTGAAAAATAACAGTAAAATTTTTGATAATTGAAAATTTCAATGTCAAAACGTGAAATATTGAAATTCTAATGCTATAAGTGTACTTATGTACCCAAGACACTCGTAATCTCAAGTGGGTGATGGATGAGATACCATTAGTTTTCCTTACTTTCCCTAGTTTTTATTTTTCACACTAACAGATTTTTCTTTCCAGTGTTAAATTACCTTGTTAACCAAGCTCTATGCATAATAAAAGCACAGCTCGCCATTTTTGTAGTTAAGGAAGCAACAGAATGTGAATAAATATTAAAAAAAAAAAATTTTTTTTTGTGAAAATTTTTTCAAAAAAAGCTTGTTTTTTTTCTGGCTGCAGCCCTAGAGCTTGCAAAAGGGAAACCACTCCCTTGGGAGTGGTTACAGCAGGAAGAAGTTTGGCAGGAGGTAGAAAGGAACTGAAGAGAACCTTCATATGTCGCAGGCAGAGTATTGCACCCCGATAACACTGGGGAGGTCTTCCACTCTTCCTCTTCCTGCCAAACTTCACCCACTGTTCAGGAGGCCAAATCTGGCACTCTGAGCATGGGCTTTTATGATTGCAATCAAGCTTGCAACATGAAGAGCACAAAGTGTGCAGGTCTATCCCTATGGAGGAGAGGAACAGGCTACAAGGCCTGTCCCTCCCTGGAGAGCACCTAAAGACCAGCAGTTTCCTCTCCAATACAGAAGGCTTAAGTGACTGAGGAGTTTGCATTGCAAATACTCAAACAACAACAATCCCAACCATATTTCATAAAGAAAACAAGAAAAAGTATAGAATGAAAGCAAACAGCAAATTGGACAGGGAAGACAGAAGTCTGCCACAATCGGCAGTGAACAAAGTCGAGTGCAGACCGACGTTGACAGATGGAGAGGTAGAAAAAAACCTGTTGGTAGGTTTAACCTTGTCTGAAAGTAAAACAGCCATTCCAGCTCATGTTCACAAGCTAAATCTTATGTAAATTATGAAGGTTTGTATTTGTTGAGGAACAAGTTCAAATTGGACATTAGAGTGCATTACTGTATTTTTAGATATCCACCTTTCTTGAAAAAATTTTGGTGACTCACCTTGACACTCTTTAAAAGTCCCTCCAGATCACCACTCCTAATCTTCTCCAAAAGTGTTGACAGCTCAGTCATCTTGAACCACCTAGAATAAAAGTGTAGTAATAAGTATATATATAGAACAGCTGTATGTATGAGCTACCATCTCCTTTACTTATATATTAACCAACAAAAAATCTCATACCCTAGGTGACTTTTCAAATGATTTGTATTTTTCATGGTTAACAAACCTGCAGTCTTAACGTATGAACAATTCTTCTAGCACCAGCTGGAAACCAGTAAAAAAAAAACGCACAAAGAATTGGTGGCAACGAGATAGGCTGATAGGCCTAGGTGGCAACTGTCACCTCCATCGTGTATGAATCAAGGAGGTGACACCTCAGTTTCTTCTAGCCCAGGTAACATGATTGACTGGGGTGGCTAGAGATGGGCTGTGTAAGTTAAGACTGCAGGTTTGTTAGCTATGAAAAATACAAATTGATGAAAAAATTTGTCATTTGTTCATATGTAGAACAAACCTGGATCTTAACTTATGAATAGACTCACTTTTGGAGGATCAAAGAAAGAAGGGAACTGACTGGAGGTTCATCACTACCTGGAAAACTCCTCCTGAATTACAAACCAAAGCCAATGGAAAGAAACTTAAACCTCTGGCAGAAAAATGACAAATTTTTAAGAATTTGTATTTTTCATAAGGACAAACCAAAGGTCTTTACAATGGGATTAACATCAGGCTGGAAACCGGCCGTTAAACTTTTCCAAGGAGGTTATGGTAACAGTTACTGATGGTAGGCACAAAGCACAGCCCAAAGTTGGTATACATTCAGTTGATCTAAATGCAGTTTACCTTTTAGCCCAAAGAAGAGAATGCTCAACTGGTAGGTGGTGGGCCCTGAATTATGTGACCTCAGGTTTGTATGTTAGGAAAATACAATTACTTTAAAAACACTTCTGGGCATTTTGAATTAAAGGAATGTAATATCCTTGATTCGAAAAGGTTTGGATGAACCTACAGTATTGGAGACTATACAGCTAAGAATAACCAACTGGTTTGCTCATAGTCAGTGCCTCTCTCCCCTTGCTAGAGAGAAGGAAGGATTTGCATCTACTAATCCAAATAGAGCCTGATTATAGGTAGGATACTCAGTCATCTAGATCACCTGCATGCACACCAGTCCAGCATGTGATGTCTCATTCACTGTTCCTCTGCCCACTGGAAGAGGAAGGAAGACAAGAGAAATGGAGGAGGCTAGTTCCACGCACACCTTGCAGTCACACACCTTAGGCGAGATGCAACCTGTCCCTCAACAGCTGGGTGAACTACATGACTTGTTGAGCATCCACCATAGGATCCAAGGACCTAGGGGAATGTCCCATGGTAAAAGAAGAGGAATGTGACCTGCATGATTGCATTCCATCCTAGTCTTTACAGAGGCAACTTAGATGTCGTACTGTCATTGGCACCACAGGACCATAGAAGTGGAATGATCCATCTCACTGATCATTTCTGAAACATGAAATGACGAAAGGTGTAAGCTTCCAGATGTAAACGGGTGCCAAAGATGTCTTACTTTTTCCAAAGGTGCGAGAAAACAGAACAGTGCCAACTTCAGTAAGTCGAGAAAGGAGGACTATGATCAAGCTTCTTCAGAGGTTGAACAAATTTCTGGAAGTCAAGAAGATCAACTGTTATGAAAACAGTCCAGCATTACATGTTATAATTACATCCATCTTGCTTAGGATGACTGGTTGGCCACTGCACTGAATGCTCTTCTGCCTGCTCATGTACTTGCACTGCAATAGAGCAGATGAAAGGACATTAGGACCTTTTGTTGACCATGGCACTACCATGATGTTGTTGCTGCCTCACTGAGGAGTGTCTATCTTGGATCTTGAGACTCTTGAAAGTCTAAGAAGAACTGTGCTTAGGTTCCAAGAAAGGAAGTGTAGAGACTGGGCTGGTCAACGTTCAGGGCTAAACAAAAATCTCTGGAGGAGGATAGTGTAATAATGGCATACCTTTGGTGCGTTGCTATCATAATGCCTATTTGGACACTGAGACTACCAGCTGTCTTAAGATCCACATAATATTCTCTCCTCGGGTTGTAGATCAACTGGTAATTATAGCAGCAACAGCTACTGCTTACCTCTCCCACTCCTCAAGGATGAATGTAACTAAAAGTCAAAAGAAATGGAGCTTCTAGACACTGCTTCTTGACTGAGTAGGAACCAAAAACAAGTTGTCGGAACTTAGTTTGGAGGTATTGTTGATCTGACTACAGGCAAAACAATGGGAAGTTGTAAGCACATGACTTGAATCATGGATGTAAAACCGAACTTGTCTTGTCTGTTATACATCCATCATCCTGGAGTGTGTCTGGTTGACTGCTGTGCTAAGTGTTTAAACCTTTGTGTTAACATACCAATGGAATGTGTTTGGTTGACTGCTGTGATGAGTGCACTACTGCAACCCACGCACCTGCAGTGTCAATTGAGGAGATGATAGGACACTAGCCGGCTCCCCCCCCGGCCTCTTGTTGATAAAATCACAGTTTTTGAAAGTAAATTGTATTTTTCCAAACTACAGTGATAGACAAGCTAGAGGTCCTTTACATTAAAATTACTTTCAATAGGCTGGAAACCTCGCCATTAAACTCTTGAGCAAGGTGGTTAGGCAGTACTACCTATCCAGGTCAGTAAGGAATACCTGCCTGCCTGGATGTAAACATTCAGTTTGCCTTTCGGTCCAGGTTCAGATTGAGGGGTGGCATGAAGTAGGCATAATATCATAACCACCTAAAGGACCTCAGGTTTGTATAGTTAGGAAAAATACAATTTACATCATGGTTTTTATTGATTCAGTGTGTTGAACTGCAAGATCAATCAGATACTGGACCTTTTGCATGAGTGAGCACGTGACTCATATGAAATAGGCTGGAAGAATCTTAAGTCGGAGGCAGTAAGGAAAAACTGAGATATAAGTTTCCCTTATCTGTTGACTCTTCCTTCCTCCTTTTGCTAGAGGAAGGAATCGGCATTCTTCTATGATTCTAAGAGAAAATAGAAATTTTCGATGTTATTTATCAGCGCCAGGCCTGCAACTATTGGTTCAAGTCCTACCGACTCATCCTGAAGGACAAAATTTAGAAGGACAATGTTGAGGAAGAAGAAAGGCCAGTCACTCTCAGTATCCTTCTCACTTCCAGAACCAACACCTTCGAGATTTCTCGTCCTCTTGAAGGAGTCATTGTAAGAAAACAATTTGTTGAGCAGTCACCACAGGGCCAATTGAAAAAAAAAGTTCCAAGGGCCTTGGGCATTTGAAGACAAGTGTGTGGTCTTTTGAGACCATGTCTTGCTTCCAGCCAGGACAGAAACTTCGAAATCACGAGGGATGGACCAAGCCATCGGAAGGATGCTCTCGGGTGGAAATTACTGGTATCGTTGTCATCAGCTCACCAGTACCTCTCTTTTCCGATCACTTCACAAAGTCAGGAGGAAAATGTGCCAAAGTAGGCACTTCTTCCTTGGGAGATCAAGAGTACTACAAAAAATGTCAACGACATGTCCAGGTTTGAGTCATGTCGAGCCTTTTCTAAGAAAGTACCACAGCTGCCAAAGGACAAAGTTCCTCATAATGATCTGGATCATCGATACAAAGTCCAAGGAAGAGGAACAAGGACAATTCTAACCCAACAATAGATGCCAAATGGATTTGGAGCCCACCAAGGACATCTGAGGAGTCAGGTACTGATCCCCTTCACCTGTTCTTCCATCTTCTCGCCAAGACCAGAGCAAGATCAGAGATGGTGTTAAACGAGGCACATCTCTATCCAACAACTCTTGTAAAAGGGCATCGTGCAGCATGGGACAGGAACCTAAGCTGAGTCACATGCCACCCATGGAACAGTTCCTGGGACAGCAAGACTTAAAAAGCTTCTCATCCATAGCTAAATCTTGACTGAGGAAGACTACACTTCAGATAGATGACTTCAGTCAATTGCATTTACATTCTTCCAAATGAAAGGGAAAGAAGCAACCCTCCCAAAGAAGACAATAAGTCCAGACTTGAAGAGTGACTCTGACCGAGAGAAAAAGTTCTGCAACGACACCCACCAGTGAAGATGGCTCCAGTCCCTGGGAGTGTTGCAAAAGGACTTCAAGAGATATCCAGCTTAGCTGCTTCAGCTGCAAACGAGCCACCTTCCAAGGAAGCTGGAAGGTCTCCCAATCCCAAACACACAGGGATGTACTGCCCAAGAATTTTCTTGTTCAGCTGCTGAACAGGAAATTGGGTCAACAGAACTCTTCTCGATGCCTCGACGACTATCAGGTAAGGCAAAATCTTCGGCCTTTGTCTGTAACTCAGGGTGAGCAATGCTAAAGAAATATCCTTAAACAGACAAATACAGAGGGGAAAAAGTAGATATCAAGTTTCCCAGAAAGACAGCATGTACATTAAAATAGACAGCCCCTGGGTCTGGTATTTTTTGAAGAAAAACCTACCGACTTAGGGAGGCAGGCAGAAATAACGGTAGGGTTTCTCAGTCAATTAATCTCTTCATGAATCTTTAGAAAGTTCCATCCCGATTTCACTGCTCTATTCTTTTACATGCTTCTGCCAATACATTCCCACAGGGATGCATCTACAAAATTGAGAAAACAGTGCAATAGAACACCCAGTACCTGCAAATGTTACAGATGGAACACCAGGATGACTATTCCCTCTTGTTTGTATGACCAAATGACATGGCAACTGTGGATTTGTTGTTCCAAACCAATGGTCTCAAAAACTCATCCTGAAATCTCAAAAGGCAAGATGTACCAGGGTAATGAGACAAATAATAGTCTTGGCAACCTTCAAGACAAAGTCTTACAGGTGTGTGTCTATTCCTGATCGGTGAATTGAGCAGACACAAATGTGAGGGGAATATGAAGCATATTCAAAGGGTTCCAAAATCAAGCATTAGTAACTCCTTCCTCATTTCAAAACTAAAGAAGGATGGAGGAATGATGAAAAGCAGACTTCCATTCTCTGCCATGGAAACAAATTCTGCATGATGACAGGATACCAAGACAATTAGCTCTTGCCATTTAGTTTTTCCTGAAATTTTGCACAGGGAGATTGTTGGCGGGATGAAAGAATTGCCAAGACCTAGTGAAATGCATACTTCTCCTGAAGGAATCCATTCCCAGGTCTGGGGCAACTAAAGCTATCTGCACAGCAGACTTGATAAGTATCATTTCATACAGGAATCTGCAGAAAACATTCTTAACTTGTCAAAAACATTTTTTCTTCCCTTCTTCCCTCCTCCCTTATGGGAAAGAGGGTCAAAGATTACTTCCATGGTTATTAGAGCTTTCCTAGGGGGTACCAGGCTAATGTTCAAGCAATTTTCTAGCCTGGGACTTCTTAGGGTTGAGGGTGCTTGCCAACTGTAATGATTAAGATTATAAACTTTTAAGGTCTTGGCCACTGTCAAAGGAAGGCAGTGTCCTAAGAGGGCACTGAACCTTGATTTCAGAGGTATCTAGTTTTTCTCTGCAAGAGAATCCTTGCCTAGCAAGAAACCAAGTGATTATTCGTTCTTGTGTGTCAAGCCAACTTGACTTTACAACCGGAGATCCTTTTGGGACCAGTCCTTTTCTTTTATTGGTCAAACAGAACTGCAGGTTTCATTACCAGATAAATGTTTTGAGGGCAAGAAAAATTCATACTTTTTCTCAGGAGAAATTTCATTCTTGAGGATCATGAACTCCTTTAAGAAAAAGGGATTTTGACAGAGGAAAAATCTATTTCTGAGGAAGGTCCGTGTCACCCGGTGAAATTCCATTACAGCACGAATTTCTAGGTATAACAATGCTAGATATACCAGAGAAAAAGAGCTTTCAGGAAAGCTGGGGTTACTACCCCAGTCGAGCGTCTTTAGAAGACGCCGGTATAATGAAGGGTGAGTGAAATACCACTACCACGGAAATATACTCGAAAGATCTCTCCTTATCAAAACCCCCGAAAAGAGCGGTGAGCCGTTACAGCCCCCACACTCAACACCGCCAGGACGGCGACACCAGCGCCACCTACCTCATTCCATGCTAGCACTAACCCCAGACTTGGCATGTGCAAGAGGGGGGGGAGTACTAGGTGATCCAGGAGGGTCACCGGGTGACACGGGACCTTCCTCAGAAATAGATTTTTCCTCTGTCAAAATCCCTTTTCTGAGTTCAGTCCCGTGTCAGCCGGTGAAATAGTGATAGAGAATCATGCCAAGGCTGCAACTACAGGAAAAAAGGGGGTAATCTGAAGAAAAGGCAAAATTTTACGAAAATAATTTTAATCAAGCAATCTCTTCCATGAAGCAAGAATACTAAGACTAAGGCATACTTAAATCTAAGGCACATCAAAAAACTTAATACTACAAAACAATGGGGAGGTCCCCGGCACTGACGGGGAAAAAACCCCAAAAATCTTAAAATTACTTAAAAAAGTAGTGAAACATGAAATGTGCACAAAACAACTGCAAAAATAACCTTAAAACTATACACATGTAAACTTAGGCTAAACACGTAAGAGACAAGAATCAATGAGCATTAACATTACACACATATACATATATCTGGGGTACGTGGAGCCAAATAAAAACTGTCCAGTACCCCACAAGAAAAACAATCATGGCATGTCAGATTACACTTTTTCCATCAACAGATACAAGAAACATCAATATGAGGAGCCAGGCAGTGAGGTATAATCAACCAGGAGAATAAGCAGAGAAGTAAATGAGGCAGGCGGGGGGGGAAAGGAAAGGGAAAGGATATGATTATTTAAGGTGGGAGATGACACTTCCCACAGCTATAGTAGAATATTTCAGGGCTTTGAGCGATTTTTTAAATAGTGGCGTTTAAACACTAGAGGTGATTTCCAACCCGTATATTTAGATAACTCTGAAAAGTCCATATTATGAAAGTAATTAATGGAAGTAGCAACTGCTCGAATATCATGAACTTTAGGAACTGAATCTGGGTTGGCCTTGTTTAATGAAATACAGAATTTGTTGTCTTATAGCATTTAGTGAAAGAGTACCACCTTTCTCCCTGATAAAAAGAGGACCCGACTTACTCTGTGGAGTTCTTAAAAGGTAAGATTTAAGTGTATAGACTGGACATAAAGACTGGTCTTGAGGAAGGGGCACCACCTTCCAAGGAGACCACCTGTCCTGTGGGTCTTCGTTCTTAGCTAAAAATCTAGGGTCAGGGGAAAGGAGGACTTCTCCAGATGGGAGGAAGTTCACATAATTATCACCTCTAGTGAGAGCCGACAGCTCTGAGATTCTAGCACCTGAAGCCAAACTAATCAAAAATAAGGTCTTCCTTAACAGATCCTGATAAGAGCAATGAAAGTTATCCAACTCTGATGCTAACTTAAGGACGTCATTGAGAAACCAAGTAACAGAATGTGGATGTGATACTGGTCTCAGACGAGCGCATGCTCTGGGGATAGATGAAAAATAGGAATCTGTAAGGTCGATTTTAAAGCCGTAAAGAAATACTTTCTTCAATGCTGACTTGACTGTGGTAATAGTGGCCGGAGCAAGGCCTTTCTCAAACAATGATCTAAAGAAGGAAACTCCTAAATTAGTGTCATGATTTTGGCTTCAGATGCTTTCAGGAAGGAGGCTAATTTTTTGACTGCTGAGTCATACTGTCTAATAGTAGAATCTCTTTTATCTGATTCTAAAAACAGAGTGTTGACAGGGTCAATGTTTGCTCCTTTTGGGCTGCGAATTTTATAAAGTCCATAAAACTAGGGCATTCTGAATCCTTGAGGAAGCTGACACAGTCTTGGTTTGTACTGTCTGGGTCAGAATGGGCTTGGGAATCCGAAGACTCCGTAATCCCAGTTCCTGAAGGAGAGGGAACCAATTGCTCTTCGGCCAATAGGGGGCTACTAGGGCTGGTTGACCTTTGAATGTCCTGAGTTTGTGTAAAACTTTCAGCAGTAAATTTATTGAGGGAACAGATAAATCTTCTCCCAATTGTTCCAATCTACTGTCATTGCGTCTGTGGCGAACGCCTGAGGGTCCAGGTTGGGGCCACATAACAGGGGAGCTTGAAGTTGCTCTCCGTTGCGAACAGATCCACTTGGAGGCCCGGAACCCGGCGGCAAATCCATTTGAAAGATTCCACATCCAGGGACCACTCCGTCTCCAACGGGTAGTCCTGGACAGGGAATCCGCCACCACGTTCGGACTCCTGCTAGGTGGGTGGCTGACAGGTGCCAACCGTGCTTGTTCGCCAGGGAGAAGATAGCAACCATTACTTGGTTTACTCGACCTGATTTGGAGCCGCCCTGTTGATGCAATGAACTACCACTGCGCTGTCCAACACCAACCTGATATGAATCCGATTGGGAGGGCGGATTTTCTTCAAGTTAGAAAGACCGCCATAGCTTCCAGGGTGTTTATATGGAACTGCTGAAACATTGTGGACCACGTTCCTTGTACTTTTTGTTTTGGTGAATATCCCCCAGCCGCTTAGAGAAGCGTCTGTGTGGATAACTAGTGCCGGGGGGAAATTGAAGCGGAACTGTTTTGGACAGGCCTCTGACTGTGGTCCAAGGCCGCAGTCTTGTCTTTAAGATTTGAGGGATAGAGGAGACCTTGTCTCTGAGCTTGACATTTGCTCGACTCCGCCACACTCTGTTTATGTCTTTTAATTTGGCTTTCAAGAGCAGGTCTGTCACTGAGGCAAATTGAAGGGACCTGAGGACTCTTTCTTGGGACCGACGGGATGCCGATGGATTTTTGAGAAACCTCTTGGTGAGAGATGCTATCTCTTTCCTCTTGGGAGGCGGGAGAGATAACGTGTGAGAGGACAGATCCCACTGGAGACCCAGCCACTGAAACCGGGACTCCGGAGTCAGGCGGGACTTCTCTCTGTTCAGCTGAAAACCCAATGACTCTAGGAAATTGATGACTATGGACGTGGCTTCTTGACACTCCGGAACAGTTGGTGCCCAGATTATCCAATCGTCCAAATACGCTGCTAGGGAAATTCCTTGGGACCGGAGTTGCTGTACTACCGTGTCCGCCAGCTTGGTGAATATCCTGGGTGCAATGTTCAGACCGAAGGGCATGACCCTGAAGGAGTAGGCTTGATTCCCGAGTCTGAAACCGAGGAACTGAGAGAAGTTCCGCGCAACCGGGACGTGATAATAAGCGTCTGAAAGATCGATAGAGGTGGTGACGGCCCACGCGGAAGTAGAGTCCGTACCTGAGCTACCGTAAGCATGCGAAATTTGTCGCATTTTATGTAGAGATTTAGACGCGACAGATCCAGGATCACTCTTTGCTGATCGGAGTCTTTTTGGGAACAGTGAATAACCTGCCTTGAAACTTTAGGTGCCTTGCTTTCTTTATTGCTCGTTTGTTGAGCAATTCTGTTACATAATCCTTTAGGATTGATGTGGGTGGCTGGTAAAATCTGGTTAGAGGGGGAGGGTTCTTGATCCAGCTCCACCCTAGTCCCTTGGACACAATGCTGTGTGCCCAAGGGCTGAAGGTCCATTGGTCCCTGAACCAAAACAGGCGACCGCCTACCTGTGTTCTCTCAGTGGGAGGGAGCGGGTTTATTCCCCTACCACGTCCAGGTCTTCCCCTTGGGGTGGTGTTAGACCTTCCTCTGTGGGGGCTTTGCCTCTTCCTCCCTTGCAACCCTATTGAGGCCGTGAAAAAATCCACGGCCCTCATATGTGGGGTTGTATGCTGGTGAGGACACATAGGAGGGTGCAGCTGGTTGGACCAGCACATACTGTTGGGGGTGGGTCTTAGAGGTAGATGGCTGGGCCACTGCCGAGACCGGGACGGCTTGAACTACCGCCTGATGGGGCCTCTTATGTCTCCTGAACCTTTGCCTCCTCTCGATCTGGGGGGCGGCCGATTCTGGGGTCTTGCGCTTATAAGTGGGAATGCCCCAGCGAGAGCGCAGACTCTGATTGGCCCGTGTAGCCTCAGACATGACGGATGTAACCTCTTCTTCAGGGAAGAGGTTAGGTCCCCAGATCGAGCTTTTAATGAGCTTGTTAGGCTCGTGGCGGATAGTAGCATCAGCAAAAATGAATTTTCTGCATTCCAGTCTGGCCATAATAAACTCAAACAAGTCAGACTGGAAGCCTCGCCAGGAAAGACTTAGCCAGGACCTGGAAAAAGGGTTCGTCTGAGCAGGAGACGGCAGTAGCTTCAGTAAGACATACGGAGCTCAAGGACCGGGCTAACTTAGTCCGGGCATCAAACTCCGCCTTCAACAAAGATTCCGGCAGCTTGGGGAGCTGTTCACTAAACTGCGTGGAAGCGCAAAAGGGGGTCCAGCTTGCCGACAGTGAAAGTGGACGGGCGTCCACCCAGAACTCATTACTTCCTGGGAATACCAGGAAGTAGGGTCTGTTTCCTTAATTGTGGTAACGGATTACCTTCAAAGCATGCTCGGGCCGTAGCCAGAGCAACTTTGTCCATGCAAGGAGTGGGAAGGTCTTCTCCCAGGGTGAACATCGTAAAAATTGCCCTTGAAAGGGAGTCAATTTCGTGTTCACTGCCTGCCACTCCGTCAGAGTGCGCAGGAGAGCCGACTGAGCCTTGGTCCCTAGGGATGATGACAGTCTCCCTAGGAACCTTGTCTGACCGAATCCAGGCTTCTTCAGTGAGCCTCACGAAGCCTGGATAAGGGGGCAAGAGATCGGGGGAAGAACTCCAATTCCTCCAACCGCCTCGTGCCCAGACCATCAGTGTAAGTTTGCCATCATGTTGGATGGCCCGGAGTGCGAACGCCAAGGGTTACCGACATCAAACGGCGGGAGGTCCGCAGTGTCGGGGATAGAATACTGTGGTTCTGGCTGGGGGTTGGTGAGCCAAACCTGCCAGTATGTTATCATGATTGGCAAACTTATCAGAGATTTTTTAAACCTAGAATCTAGGTCCTCTGTGAACTTTTGTAAAGTTGATTGGCAAAGGCCTTGCGCATCAAAGAGAGGTTGGCGAGGAGGGCTTGGTTTTGCAGCCCTCTTACTCGCGCCTTTGCCGGAGGAACTAGATTTACTCCCGGAGGCTACAGGTCCTGAAACCTTAGCCTTCGACGGGGAAGGGCGATGCCTTCTTGGAAGTCGAGGACTTGTAGCCCTTCGCCTTCCATGAAGTCTTCAACTTGGGGATAGCAGACGGAGCTCTATCACCCAAAGAGGAAGACTTCACAAAACCTGCGAATGAAGAAACTGATGAAGCAGGGGAGTCAAACAAAGGGGGGCACGCCCCAACATCCTCACTTACCTCACCACTTACCACCTGGTCCTGCTCCGTATTCATTGGTTCCAGGTCGAGATTTAGGGCGGCAACATCCTCCGAGACCTCAGCGTACATGATGTCCACTTGAGGTGGCTGGGTCTCATCCCGGATTTGTTGGATGATAGGGGTGGCAAGTTCTTCTGGCACTGCAGCCGCCACCCGTGCGCCGGGTAAAGCAAGTCCTCAACCTGGCGTCGAGGACGTAGGGCTTCCCGGACGGAACATTCCTGCCAAACCCAGCCACCCAGGCCCGGAGGGATTCCAAGGCAGACTTCTTGGAAGCTTCATCCGCCTGCAAGGAAACCTGCAGTTAGTCAGAACGAAAAGTCAGACCGAGAATATAAACAATATACAATATGAGGAGCATGGACCGGAGGAAAGAAGACTGTCACTTACCGACTCATCCTGGATGGTTGAGCAGAGAGCAAAGCAAACCTCACAACCATCGGGTGCCAAACAACCAGGTCATCCAGTCGGACCGCACAACCAGCGTGGGTCCAGCATACTACGTGTCCGTAGGGTTGTTGAAGGGAGGCGGTACACTGGCTCCTCACAGCGAACAGTCTGTAAAGTAAAAGTACATGAACCTCACACCTAAGCAATCTAAAGTCTGGCAAGGCCGGGAAACTCAACTACAACCGAATACTCCGGCGGAGAAGAACTCCCAACATAAACTGGGCCAATAAGCTTTAAATTACACAGAGTGGAAGGTAAAGGATTCAGACCCGGAAGACTCCGGGAATGAAGGAAAGAGAAACCAGGAACCAACCATAAGGGCTGCCAGAAAAATAACGGCGGAGCCCCGGGTGTAGGACGGACTCACGTATATATATAATATACATGAATAAACAGAAAATCTAAGAAAAAAATAAAAATAATATCTAAAAATAATCAAAAATAAAATAACAAGTGATGGTAAGAACTCCGGAGACCGGAGGAGTCCGTTCCGCTATAAATGACAAAGAACCTTCCCACCATCACCTCCCGCCGGAGAAACAAACGGGTAAAGTGTTCTATGTTCATAACATAGGCGGGCCACATATTTCACCCTATCTCGTAGCCCGACGGGGGAGATGAGAGGTATGAGAAAGGATTCGAACACGTTCGAGCAAACAAACCACCAACCCCACCACAGCGATGTTGGGGACGGTATGGGAGGGAGCGAATCCCTCTACCAATAGGAGGAGTCCCTGAACTCGGAGAAAACGCCATCTAGCGTCACCCGCACGAGTAGAGCAAGGCTGGGGGGGAGGGGGAGTGAAGAGGAGCAGGCTACCAGGAAGGGACAGGAGACAAGGAGAACATGACACCCGCTCAACTGCATCCTTCCCTCCAAATGAACTTGGAAGGGTAGCCTACAACCAGGGAGCTACACAGCCCAAAGCCCAACTCCTCCTAGGCGAAGCCTAATATGGACCTAACCTAGTATAGGTTAGGAAAGAGAAAGGGGTGTAAAAGGAGGAGGAACCAACAGGGAGAGAAATTTTGTGCCGAGAACCAACCGGGATCGAGAAGGGAGGGGGCAAGTAGGCGACTAGCCTAGAGGAAACACATCCAAAGAACTCGATTCCCCAATTGGAGGAAGAGAACTAAGGGGCTCACTCTAACCACCTAAAACGATCCCGGAGGAAACAGCAACCAAAACTCCCTCAACCTGATCTCCCCACCCAGGGCAAGGGATGGAGCAAACACACTACAAAATAACCATCACACATAAACAATCAAAATAAAATGTGTTCAACAGGAGCGTAGCCTACCTCGGGGAGGCGGTTAGATCAGAGGTAAACCACACAACCAAAAAAACAATAAACAAAATAAATTAAAAAAACTAAAACTAAAAGAAGAGCACCATCTTCAAGTATAAAATAATTAGCCTACTGAGACAAAAATGAAAAAGAACCCAACCTGGTGGGGGTACTTGGACGGAGCATCACCCTAAGAAAGGCCGATAGGCCAAAAATACAAAACAAAAACTAAAAAGGGGGAGCCACCGCAAGGAACCACCAGGAAGGAACCAAAGGGGTTAAAATCTATCTATAACGACGAGGAGACAACTCCAACCTGAAAAGAACAGAAGGAGTCGAAGATTATTCACTGGTCGACATGGCTGCCGGGGACGCCGTGGCGTCATAAGAAGATCTCAATATTTATGAAAACACGAGACCAAAACAGCCAAAAACAGATCAAAACCCCACAAGAAGATGGTACTTAACTTAGAGATGGAAAAGGTGCTCGATGCCATTGTAGATGATGAAAAAACAATCCAAAATGGGGGACGAGCACACAAAAGAAACACGTATCACGTGCTAGAAAATGGAATGAGGTAGGTGGCGCTGGTGTCGCCGTCCTGGCGGGTGTTGAGTGTGGGAGCTGTAACGGCTCACCGCTCTTTTCGGGGGTTTTGATAAGGAAGATCTTTCAGTATATTTCCGTGGTAGTGGTATTTCACTCACCCTTCATTATACCGACGTCTTCCTAAAAGGTTCAGGATCGACTGGGGGTAGTAACCCCAGCTTTCCTGAAAGCTCTTTTTCTCTGGTATATCTAGCATTGTTATACCTAGAAATTCGTGCTGTAATGGAATTTCACCGGCTGACACGGGACTGGACTCAGAAAATGTCAGTTCGGCATGGCCAAAATAATGTATCTCGTCATCGTAAAGGAAACTAAGAAACTAATGCCCAAGGATGCTAACATCCATGCCATTCGGGACATGCCTTACAAGAGAACAAAAGGGAAGCTCAGCAATTTATCGGAATGGTGCCAGTACTTACAGGAGTTTTAATACGAATGACTGCTGCTGGGCGATCATAAAGCTTCTGAGGAAGCATTTTCGTTGCATTCTCAAGTGTGAGAAGGCATACAATCACCTCAAGGCACTCCTAATTAGCCAACCCATTCTCCATACACCTGACTACAAACAACCCTTCTGCATGGCGGTTGATACCACTGAATTGACATTGGGGCAGTCATGTTCCAAGAAAAGGTTGAGGAGCACCGTTTGTAGCCTACTATAGCACTATAGAAAAAGAACTCCTGGGCATGATCTTGGCAATGAGGCAATTTGAATCCTATCCTGCCGATCACAAATTCCCATCAACTTCTATACAGATCATAACCCCTTAAGTATCTATCACAAGCCCTTCGTTGGCTGAGTTGGTTAAGCTTCAGACTGTCACTGATTAGTTCAATTTCCCGGCCGGTTGATGTAGAGTTAGAGGAATTTATTTCTGGCGATAGAAATTCATTTTCGCTATAATGTGGTTCAGATTCAACAATCAGCAACCAGAGTCCCGTTGCTAAGTAACCAATTGGTTCTTAGCCATGTAAAATAAGTCTAATCCTTTGGGCCAGCCCTAGGAGAGCTGTTAATCAGATCAGTGGTCTGTTTAAAACTAAGGTATGTCTTAACTTAAGTATCTCACAACTTCCCAAACCAAAAATACAGTGCCTGATGCATTGGTGTCTTGACCACCAAGATTACAACTGGAGGATCGAACACATTAAAGGTATAGATAACAAGATCACTGATGTCCTTTCCTGGCAGCTCTAAATAATTACTGTACTGAAGTAATATAGCCTTTCACCCCCAGACAGTGAAACATGGCACTCCTGCCAGAAGTGAAGGGTCACATTACACCTGGCTGAACTAGCATTCGAAAGTGTAAGATACTTCCTTCCTGACTCTATCCTTTCCTTGTAATGTCGATCTTGAGTCCCTGACTCACAAAACCTGTGTAAATCACACACATAATTGTACATCACGTACGTAGGTAAGTGCCACAAGGCACCCGCGATGTTTAGTGCCATGTCTGGCAGTGCTGCCATGTACAGTACAAGTATCGTGGCATCACCTAACATAAGCCCACGAGTACTTCGTTGTAATGCCTCATCAAGGCAAACTAACTGCATGACTTTGACATCACAAGTTAATGACTTTGACATCACAAGTTAACTTTATCATTAAGTGCATGACTAATTTTAGAAATTACTTTAGAATCGATATTCTAACCATATTTTGTGTTGTTATTCTGATTCATGATACATTAAGTTGTAAAATACTTTTATTTTGAGTTGGATATAATGCTGCAATAGAGTAACAACAACATAAATCTAATAATTGTTTTCCAGCAGCCCAATATTTTGCAACAATGTACATTTTATAAAGGATAAAAAAGAAATAACTTGCATTTAACTGATTAGCAGAATTATTAAGTTAAGATTTTAGTGAGATTAAAAAGGGGGAAGTAAGGAGAGATAATAATTTATTCAGTCAAACTGACTTATCCGTAGACATTCCCACTGACTTAAGGTTTGGAATGTCAACTTGAATGGGGAGGTGTCACGCAGGTAAGTCACCTCACCCTTTACGAGTGCAATGATGCACCAGATAAACTTAATTCAAGTTTATTCAACTGAAACAAGGGTAGTTGCATTAATAACACTGCTGACTAACAAAGACAAGCTGAGGGAAAACATTGCCCCTTCCTGGAAGAAACTCTCATTCCTCACCCCTTAAAATAATCTCTTAATCCTTTTCCTTGACCTAGTGACTGCTCGAGCCTTTCTTCCAGGTACCACCTTTTGGGAGGCCAAATCCCCACCACAGGCACAGATGAGCCAGCAAAGGAGATTAACTCCAAAAGAGAAAGCACTCGGGCCATAACAGAACCACCATGTGGCCAGGGCTTACCACATGGTTCAAAAGGAAAGAAAACAAACTGCAGGGCCAGCAGACACTGCCAACTGGAAGTAAGAGAATCATAATCCACCAAGGTCTTAAAAGGTGGCACACGGGTGGCGCTCATCAGAAACGCCCAGCCCCGAAATCCAGACACTTGTCCCTTTTCTCTCCTACTCCATCAGAACCTCGATTCTTCCCACATGGCTGCTTTTGAGCCTGAGTCTTTCTTTGTGGTGAAAGCCCCAATTCTTGCCCTCCATACTGGCACTCAAGACGAGGTCCCGTCTCCAACGAGAAGGTAAAGTACCAGAAGTGAGGTTTTGCATCAGTCATGAATCTATTATTCTTCTACCAATTTATTTTCCTTTCTGAGGTGCAATTTTCTGCAAGACCTGATTTGTTTAGTGCAGTGGGTAATTATGCAAAGTTCATCCAATACTAGTGTCTAAAATATAAGTTGCTTTGCACCTTCTGTGCAACCCCACTAGATTCCTTAATTACGCTATCTATTTTTGTGTAGTTTAACTTAATGTAAATGCTTTCTCGATTAACAGAGTTGCTAGCTGTGGAATCATCTGTTCACCTTGTAATTGCCATGGTCATAACCACTGTCCCTCACCCGATGGTATTCAACAAGTTTGATTTTCCCCATTTCTGTTATTTTGTAAATTGTTGTAAATTTAGTCATTTGACAGGAATCTGTTTTACCTGATGGGTTTTTGAAAACCCATTCTTCTGATTTAACCTAAGTATTAAATACTGTACTTTTTTGATTTTAATGAACCTAAGTGTTAATCTGCAACTTTCGAGGTTAAGTAAAGCCTCTCATTGCTTAGATTTCTTGTAAAAAATTACACCTGTAGTCAGAATTGAAAACCCCATGGCAAATTCACATTCTTCCCAGGTAAAAATCTTATACAATGTACAGCTGAAGGCAGTGTTCAGCAATGCCATCCTTGTTGCTGCAAAGACATCAAATTAGTTTTGATACCCATTGACTGCTAAGGCAAACAAGATTACACTTAAAACACTTAATGTGACACTAATTCTTCTTGGTTGAATAAATAATGAATTGTGTCTCCTTTTGGACCAGAAATAATCTACTTTTGAAAATCCATTGATATAAAGAGGCTTTTGCCTCTCAGGTTACATTCATAAAGAACTCTCAGAATGCCATTCTCCATGTTGTTTCATAAGCCTTTTCAAGATAATAAAATCAGTGATGTTGCTTTAACATAGCAAAAGCCTCACATACTGTACTGAAGATTCCATTCAAAACAATACAACAGTTGTGGAGTCCATCTCTGGCTGAAAAACCACACTGAGCAGGCAACAAATATTTACCACATCCCAAGTACCACATCAAATGTGTGCTGAGTGATTGACTGATTATGAAATTTAGGTCTTGAAGACCAAGTGCAGGAACCCATCAGCATTATTCAGTCAAAAACGAATGAAGGTGAAATATATAAATTAATGATATGATTGATAATGAATATGTGAATGATGATTTCCATGATCTTACACAGACACAGCAATAGGACAATAATTCTCTGTCTTTGGTCTTTCCCTGGTTTCATCTGCCAGTAATTTTAACATCTCCCAAAGCTTAGGGAAGATGTGTCCTTGGAAAATTCTGTTAATAAAGCCTAATATGAAAAATATTACATTTTTATGATAAAATAAAGCTTTATATATCACTTACCAAGCAACTGCATTACTAGCTTTCTATGTGGCAGTCTAACAATATTCAAATTTCCACGGTGGCGCTACCATCCCTTGTGTAGGTGACAGGGTCCCACCCACTTTCGGGATTGACTGGTACAACTCAGCAGAGAGGATCAATTCGTTGATGCCCAGTATCCACTGAGGGGAAGAGGGCGGGCTCCGATTATGTAATTGCTTGGTGAGTATATATATAAAACTTTATTTTATCATAGAAATTATATTTTTATGATAAAATAAAGTTTTGTACATACTTACCCGGCAGATATATACTTAGCTATAGTCTCCGACGTTCCCGACAGAATTTCAAAACTCGCGGCACACGCGACAGGTAGGTCAGGTGATCAACCATACCCGCCGCTGGGTGGCGGGAATAGGAACCATTCCCGTTTTCTAATCAGATTTTCTCTTCCACCTGTCTCCTGAGGGGAGGCTGGGAGGGCCATTAATTGTATATATCTGCCGGGTAAGTATGTACAAAACTTTATTTTATCATAAAAATATCATTTTTGTACATGCAACTTACCCGTCAGATATATACTTAGCTGATTGGCACCCTTGGAGGAGGGCAAGAGACAGCTAATAACTAAAAACGGGAAACAACATATGTTGTAGGATAAACAAAAACCATGGTTCTTACCTGATTGGGCAGAAGACTTCATGGATACTGTCTATGAGTCTGCTTGCCTCAAGAGCTTCAGCGAGGATGTGACCTAAGACTGACAGCCCTTCTGGATCATATCAATGGGGATGACCCACTAACATGACAGAGCCTGTTATGGATCGTGTCAATGGGGATTAACCCACTTACAAGACAGAGCCCACCTGAATCATATCAATGGGGGCTATCCTCTTACATGACAGAGCTAGGTGTCCATAAAAATACAACAAAGACATAACAACCAAACCGACCACCTGACCAAGCCTAACCTTGTTAGTGATAAGAATTGAAAGGGGAGAGCAGACCTTCCAACACCCTCTTTCAACCAACCATAAAAACACAACAAATAATTAAAAATAACAATTAGATTAAACTAAATAGGATTAGATTCAGCTCCCTGTCCCAGCACCGAATCCGGAGATACGTAAGCTCCTAGAGAGAAGCACTTATCATATGTAACTCTAACATCTCTCAAATAATGAGAAGCAAACACTGAATTACATCTCCAGTAAGGTAGAGTCCACAATAGACTGGAGGGACAAGTCTTGTGGAAAGCCAAGAGATGTAGCAATGGCTCTCACCTCATGAGCATTAACACTCTAGGAGCTTGAAAAGTGCTCATCTTTCACAAAGATGAGCCTCCTTGATGATCCTTAATGAAAAAGGACAGCGCATTCTTGAGATCGTTCTTGAAGGATCCCCTGACAGAGCACCAAAGACTTTCAAGTGTTACCTCCCAGCTGTTTCTTCTTCTCAAGATAGAATTTAAGACTTCCTACTGGACATAGAGTGTTCTCCAACTCATGTCCTGTCAAGAAGAAGAGACCTTTTACCTCAAAACTTCTAGGCCAAGGTTTAGAAGGGTTCTCATTCTTTGCTAAGAAGAATGGTTTAAAGGAGCATATAGCAGAGTCCTTCTTAAAACCAACAGAACCTTCTAAAGCTTGTATTTCACTCATTCTTTTAGCTGAAGCAAGAGCAAAAAGAAACAGTGATTTTCTGGTGAGATCCCTGAAGGAAGCAGATGAGGAGGTTCAAATTTTTAGACATTAAGAATTTTAAGACCACGTCCAAATTCCAACTGGGAGGTCTAGGGGACTTGCTTTTAGACGTTTCAAAAGACCTTATAAGGTCGTGAAGGTCTTTATTATCAGAGATATTCAGACCTCTGTGTCTGAAAACTGAAGACAGCATGCTCCTGTACCCCTTTAATTGTGGATACAGCGAGGTTGCACTGCTCCCTCAGGAAGAGAAGGAAATCAGCAATCTCCATGTCACAGAGGTACTGGAAGAGGATATCTTATTGGTCCTGCACCATCTTCTAAAACCTCCCACTTAGACTGGTAGACGCGTAAGGGTTGAGGATCTTCTGGCTCTGGCAATAGCCTTTGCAGCTTTGTGCGAAAAACCCTTCGCTCTGACCAGTCCTTCGACAGTCTGAAGGCAGTTAGGTTGAGAGCGGGGGAGGTTCTTGTGAATCTGTCGAAGTGGGGCTGTTTGAGAAGATCGTTCCTGTGTGGAAGCGATCTGGAAAATCTATCATCCATTCCAGTACCTCTGTGAACCAATCTTGAGCTGGCCAAAACGGAGCTATCAGGGTGAGCTTGGTGCCTTTTGACGACGCAAACTTTCTTATTACTTCTCCCAGGATCTTGAATGGGGAAAAGCATACCCGTCTAATCCTGTCCAATCTAGGAGAAGACTGTCTATTGCAACTGCTCTGGGGTCCGAGATTGGAGAGCAGTAGTTTTCAACCTCTTGTTCCAGTGGGTTGCAAAGAGGTCGATATGAGGCCTCCCCACAGGAACCACAGCTTTCGCAGACTTCTGAATGAAGAGAGTCCACTCTGTGGGAAGGACTTGATCCTTCCTGCTGAGAAGATCCGCCCTCACATTCCTTTCTCCCTGAACAAATCTGGTGAGGAGTCTGATCTTTCTCTCCTGAGCCCACAACAGCAACGTTTTTGCTGCAATGTACAGGGAGAAGGAATGTGTTCCCTCCTGTTTCCTGATATAAGCCAGGGCTGTGGTGTTGTCTGAGTTCACTTGAACTCACTTGTCCCTTGACAAGAAGTTCGAACTTGATGAGAGCAAGATGAATGGCTGACCAGCTCTTTCATGTTGATGTGCCAGTTCACCTGATCTCCTCCCAGGTGCCTGACACTTCTCTCGAGCCTAGTGTTGCTCCCCCCCATCCCGACTCCGAGGCGTCTGAGAACAACACTAGGTGAGGGCTCGGCGGTTGAAGAGACAGTCCTAGGTTTAATTTTTGAGGGTCTAACCACCAACGTTGAGATGTTCCTTTATCTTGAAATGAGATCTGGAAGGAAGTTGACAAGTCCTGAGACTTCTGATCCCATCTCTCCTTCAGGTAGAACTGAAGAGGTCTCAGGTGAAGCCTTCCCAAGGAAACGAACTGTTCCAGCGAGGAAATGGTCCCCAGCAGACTCATCCATTCCCTCGCTTGAACAATGTCTTTCTCTAGAAAAACTGTCACCTTTTCCAGGCAGCGATCCCTTCTTTCCTTGGGATGGAAAGGCTAGAAAATCCCGAGAATCCATCAGAATCCCCAGGTAAACAATGCTCTGCTGAGGAATCAACCTGGGATTTCTGTAGGTTTACTAAGAAGTCCTAGGGACTGTGTCAAATTTAAAGTCCGAGACAAGGTACTCCAGACAACTGTCCTTGATTGAGCCGAATCAGCCAGTCGTCGAGATACATTGATATCCTCACCCCCTCCAAGTGCAACCAGTGAGCCACATTCCTTAGAATGGTCGTGAACACTTGGGAGCTGTGGAAAGTCCGAAGCACAGAGCCCTGAACTGAAAAAAGGTTTTTCCCTGAACCATGAACCTCAGGAACTTTCCTTGAGGAGGGATGAATGGGAATGTGGAAGTAAGCATCCTGAAGGTCCAGGGAGACCATCCAATCTCCTGGACGAAGAGCGACAAGAACTGAAGAGGTAGTCTCCATTTTGAACTTCGTCTTGATTACGAAGAAAGTTCAGGGAGCTCACATCCAGAACCGGTCTCCACCCCCGAGAAGATTTTGGCACCAGAAAAAGACGGTTGTAAAACCCGGGGAATGGAGATCTTGAACCGGTTCTATGGCAGCCTTTTCTAGCATTTGTTCCACTGCTAGCAAAAAGAGCCTGGTTCTTGATGGGATCCTTGTAGCTGGCGGATAACTCCTGGGAGTTGATGTCAAGGAGGTTCCTGAAAAGAAGGATAAGGTAGCCTCTTCCTTAAAATGAGAGGGACCAGTCGTCCGCCCCTCTCTGTGCCCAGACCTCGCAAATTTAGCAGTCTGGCACCCACTGGAGTCTGGAGTACTTGATTTTCATTTGGTCCTTCTGAAGGGAGTCGAGAGGAAGACCTTCCTCTTCTTTCTGGTCTTTTGCTCCTGAAGGAGGATCTGTGAAGGACCACCTCGAAAGGGCTCCTGAAAGGGGGTCTTCTCCTTCTTGGCAAAGGGACAGCAGGTCTCATCCTCTTCGATGACTGAGCCAAAAGGTCCTGAGAAGCCTTTTCAGATAAAGAACGAGAAATCTCCTTCACCAAATTCTTGAGGAAAAAGATGAGGAGAAAATGGAGCAAACAGAAGAGAGGACCTCTGAAGAGGAGAGACAGACTTTGGTGAGGAAAGAGCTGAATACTGACCTCTTCTTCAGAAGGCCAGCTCCGAACAAGGCAGCGACTTCCATCGGACCGTCCCTCACTGCTTTGTCCAAACAAGACAAAACACTGCTGAAGGTCATCCATACACAGGAATGGGATCCAAGAGTCCTGTTGGCCAAAGCCCCAAGAGACCAATCCATAAAGTTGAAGACCTCCACAGCACTCTAAAAAAAGGCCCTTGAGGAGATGGTCCATTTCACTCATTCCCCAAGAAGCCTTGGCTGAAGAAAGGGAAAGTCTCCTGGAAGAGTCCACCAGATTAGAAAAATCTAGAGCCAGCTGATGAGGGGAGCCCCAACCCCATAGGCTCCTTGGTCTCATACCACATTCCTGATTTTCCCAAAAGTTTCAAAGGAGGGAAAGAGAAAACAGTCTTGCTTGCATCCTTCTTAGATTGCATCCACTCCCGACTCCTTAAAGGCCTTTCTTCATGGAAATCGAGGGCGCATCTTGACAAAAGAGGAGGGTTTCGAGTTGACTTGGTGCTGTCCCACAAAGATCCCGGAGAAGGAGGGGCAGCATGACAAAGAGAATCTCCAAACTCCTGAATCAGAAGAGCTGCCAACCTCTTGTAATCTGAAACTCCAGTGATATCCTTAGGAGAATTCTCCTCTGAAACTTCCTCCAAAGGCAGGCGGAGGAAGGCTAGAAGAGAAGAAGAGCGCCTATCAGGAAGAAGAGCCTGGAAGGAGAAGCACTTCCTGTCCACTGGAGAGAGCGCCTGCCAGGAGAATGGCGCCTGAGATGACTGGCGCCTGACAGGAGAGGGGTCCTGTCCACTGATGAGAGCCTTCCAGGAGAGGAGGCCCTAACAAACGAGAGGAGGCTGGAGAGGAACTTCTACAAGGCGAAGAAGAGAGCAGAGCGCTTGCTGGAAGGAGGGAGCTTAGGAGAAGACGATGACGAGGGCGCCTGCCCAAAGGAGAGAAGTACAGTACCAGGCGACCAGGTGCGCCGCCTAACAGGAGAGGCGCTACAAGGAGAGGAGCGCCAGGAAGAAGAGCGCCTGCTGGGAGAGGAGCGCCTACCAGGAGAAGAGCGCCTGGAAGGAGACGAAGAAAACTTGCTGCTGGAAGGAAGCTTGGCAGGAGAAGAGCAGAAGACGACTTTGAAGAAGAGAGCTTCCTGGAACTCTTGACAGGAAGAAAGTCATCCTTCCTACGAGAAGAGGAGTCTCTTGATAGAGAGCCCAACAAGCAGCGATAACTGCTCCTGGAGGCCGACCAAAATCTGCTTGGTGGAACTCCTTCACACCTGCTGGAGAAGAGGGGATCACGATTTCTCTTCCTGACAACAGGAGAATCCTTCGGGAAGCGCTCAGGGCTAGAGTCCAAAGCTCTACTCTAGGAGCCTTCCAAGATCTCTTCAGAGGGCGCGACTCCTCAGCCGAACTCCAACCACGTCTCGGAGAAGAAGAAGTCAGAAGAAGAGAAACACTTTTCAGGATGCCTTTTCTATGGCGATCCAAGGCAGCCTGGGACGCAACAACAGGATCTGCCGAAGGGACGCCTGATCGTTGGGGATGCTCTACATCCCCCTTTGCGGCTTCGACATTCCTCCTCCACTGGTCCTGGGAGTTTGGAAGAGGTCTAGGCCTAGGAGCAATGCGGAGCCGATCAGACGCCCCCTCCACTACACTGGGGACACTGCACATATCACTGTCACTCTTACCTTCTTTTCATCCACGCAGTTGCGATTTCATCCTAAGGAGTTCCGCCTTCATTGCAGCCATTTCAGAGGACGAATCCACAGGTTCGATGAAGGGAGAAGGGGCTGAAACCAACTGGATTAGGAGAGTCTGGAAGAGTGTTAGGTTCTAAATCTGCTCAGCAGAGCGAGACCTACTAGAGCTTCTGGAGGAAGCCTTCCTAACTCTATCCTTTTCAAGCTTCTTCAGATAAGAAGACAAAACCTTCCATTCCTGATCAGACAATTCTCACATTCTTGCACCTATTGTCCAAGAACAATCATTCCCCTACACCTCATACACACAGTGTGAGGATCTCACCAAGCTTTGGCAACCTCACCTTACATTCTGCCTAACACACACACGAAACACAGGTGAAACATTAACGATCAGACATCTTAAAGAACAATCCAAAAGCAAATCAAAAACAGTCCACAAAAGCGTATGCCAAACCAAAGATCCAATACGTCACCAAAATCAGGCCAAACAGATCCTCAGCAAGCGAGAAAATGAAAATCAAAGCAGGAAGAACCAACAACAGATGTTGCCGGAACCAGCGACAGAGAAAATCTGATTAGAAAACGGAATGGTTCCTATTCCCGCCACCCAGCGGCGGGTATGGTTGATTCCCGCCACCCAGCGGAACGCGGGTATGGTTGATCACCTGACCTACCTGTCCCCAGGAGTCCCTGCCCTGAAATTTGACAAGATCAAAGGAACGCCGGAGACATAGATAGCTAAAGCTCTCCTTTGGAGAATAAATCTGAGGTTGGGTATAAAAAAGATTCTTCAACGGAACAAGAGACCTATACACTTCACAAAGAGTCAGTGGACAGGCGTGGATTGACGCATGGACGTATGGGAGTAACAGAATAACCACAAAAACTGACTGGAAAGATGAACATCATCTGCTCTGGAGGGGTGTGAATGAGAAGACGGACTAGAGATTCCACAAGGATAAGCGCAAGGAGATGGAGGTGCGGGAGACAGACGTGCGGGAGACAGATATGCAGGTCTGATACTGCACTTTATGCTAGAAGACATAGAATGTTCTAAGAGGATCCTTCCAAGAAGGTTGCAAAACAACCGGAGTAGGAGCATGGCCATGCTCTGTAACATGGACATGTTCTTCTGTATGAGAGTGCCCAACCACCTGGAGGCAGGCACTGGAATGTCTACTACAGGTCCTGTCGGGAGATCGAGAGGAACATCTAGGAAGATGAGCAACAGGACTCCTGCAATGAGAAGGGCTACCAATCACGAACGTGGATCCCAGAACTTGAGCCCTCGTGAACAGGAACATGAGTCTTCTTAAGAGGAGCAAATCATCCTTCCTAAGGATGTGGGCAGAAGAAGGTACTACTGAAAGCTGCTTCTTTACATTGCGTAAAACCTCGACGCCAGAATAATGGACGTCAGGAAAGGGAGAGGCACGGTCATGATCCGAAGGAGACGAAGATACGACAGGTCTGTGATGCCTCCTACTAGGGGAAGAGACGGTCTCTAACTCGCCATCGGCAAACAAGAGAAGGTGAGGATGAAGACAACGACAAATTAGGAGATGTACGCCTGGGAGTTCTACGACGTTTCATCTTCACAGTATACGAATAACAACGTAAACTCAATCAACTACTGCCTGAACCCAGGAGTCAGGAGGAGGGGCGGAGGTCAGAGCATTAGGAGGCAGCACAACATGCTGGGTAGAGAGCAAAGCAGTCAGATGAGGGAACAACAGACCTGATGAACTAGGCAAGGGAGGGCGGGGAGCCACAGGAACGGGAACTGTCATTGTGGCTGACCCAGGCCCACATGAAGTCAAGTAGTGGGACAACAGACACTCCAAGGTTGGTAACCCTGATAGGCCTAGAGAAGCCCAGAGACTAGCCATCTTCAGCACATTGGAAGCTGAAAGGGTAGAGGAAGAAGGCTGTACATCCACTCGTAAGGGGGAGGAATTACCCTCCCCCAAAAGAGTGGGGGCAGCATTAGTAAAGAAGTCTCCTGACCCTCTCCCAAAACTTGCATAGGCGACGCTATAGAAGATTGGGAAGGGGTAAAATCTTCCAGAGAAGACGAAGCAACTGGAGGATTTGGCAAGGAGGAGGCAGAACAAGAAGAGGCATGTGACGCAACCACCGAAGGAGGGAACCCCCTCCAAGATGGAGTCTCCAACTTCCTCTTGTGCTCCCTCTTCTTAGCAAAGACCCTCCACTGCTCAGGAGTCCAAGAACGACATTCAGGGCATGGATTAGTGATATTACAACCATTTGCTCTACATTGGCTACACGTAGTGCGGGGATCAGTTTCAACTGATGCCAAAAAACGAGAGCAAAGATAGCCATCAATGCCTGGGCACTTCCTCTGATGCTTGGAATGACTGAATAAAACTGGAAGTTGAAATGATTCTTGGAGTTGCATGATTAGACACAGAGGCACAAAGCACACAAAAACACAGAATCACTTGCAAACACTGGCAAAGAAAAACACCAGCTTTGGAGAGACGAGCAAAGCATGTCTTCCTACAAGGGTGGTAAAGAAGAAACTGAGGGGTCACCTCCTTGATTCATACGCGATGGAGGTGACAGTTGCCACCTAGGCATATCAACCTACCTCGTTGCCAACAATTCCTTGTGTGTTTTCTTTCTACCAATTACCAGCTGGCACTAGAAGAATTGTCCATAAGTTAAGACCCAGGTTTGTTCTGCATATGAACAATTTTCATGTAATTTGTATTTCTCCTAGGCACTGTGTACAAACCAGAACCTTGTTAGTAGTATTCCTCAATGCAAGTTGGAATCAGTTGCTAAAACTTGATATCAAGAGGGCTAACTGGAGGTAGGCAGGTGGGCTTGTCATCAAGCACTTTTTTCAAGGAACATCGTATACAATCTGACACATAATTGGGCCCAAAGTCAAAGTGAGATGTGTCCTGACTTTCACTCTGCGAAAACATAGGGAAACAGAAGTTGGAGGGCAGCTAAAGCTGGAGAAAACTTGAACTTATATATTTAGATGATATCTCTACTTCTCCTTAGCCCCACTCCCAATGCATTTATTAGAAGGGAATAGTGACATAAGGTGAGTGAGGGGCATTCCTCTGTTCCTTCCCTATCTCCACCAGTCAAGTTCAACGACCACTCCATCATCTCGCACTACGGATACTCTTATATAAAACTGGTGCATACCTTCCTTTGCAGAACAAACAGTAGGCCTATCCTGAGTGGGATATTCCCCCACTCAGCACTCTTAACCACCAATTAGCTACCTTGTTAACAGGTTCCAAAGACCGATTCCAGCTCAGACTTCGGAATGAATACTACTTAGCTACATAGGCTAAAAGTCGATGGTTTGTACTTTCATAGGAACAAGACATGAAGAGCAATAATCAAACAAGGTCACAATGAAAACAAAAGATTATTTGGTCAAATGTAAAGGAGACAGCCACACACAGATATAGGTAAATATAATTTTTACTAAACAATATTTTAAGGGTGTATATAATGCGGTAATTTAGTTGGAACTTGTCTGTGAGCCAGACTATATAATCGACGTTTTTTTATGTTATTTTTACTTGCTTTTAAGAATTTAGCGTAATTTTATGCCGGTCGGGTTGTAACTAAATTGTAATTGACCTTTGAATACTACACGATTTGAATTACTAATTTAACGTGGTATAAGATAACAGCCACCACCCACCTCCATAGCTAATACGGCAAAATTGTAATCAGTAAAAATCCACGGTACGTTAGGTTGGTATTTTTAGGGATGTTTACTGGTTACAATTTCGCCGTATTAGCTATGGAGGGGGGTGGTGGGCTCGCCGAGGACTGCCGGCTTATACCTACCCCACGTTAGGCAATTCAAGTCGTGTAGTCTTCAAAGGTCAATTACAGTCTAGTTACAGCCGGCCGACAAAATATTACTTTAAATTCTTGTAAAACAAGTAAAATAACATAGGAAAACGTCACCTGCCATAGTCTAGCTCACCGCGGACAGCTGGCTTAGATTTACCTATAATGCAGCAGCAACAGTGAGGTAATAAGAGAATTTACTGGGACATAGGGAAATTTACTGTCTCGTCTACATTTTAACTTTCATCCATGAGGGGCTGGAAGTAGACGTGGTGTTCCACAGAGCTTCCACCATGTTTAATACCAGCCCCTCAGAGATAAATATAAAAACATCAACAAAAGACAGCAAATTTCTCATCACCTCTGTAATTTCTCAGATTATCTCACTGCAACCTTTTCTATATTGTTTAGCCCGAAAACTACATCAGGTGACATCTTCATGCAGTCATCTCCTTTACATTAAAAAGCAAAATGACCCATAGACTAAGGTAGGCTATCTCTTTTTCAGTCTGTAATAGGCTAGGGTAGGCCTAACTAGTCATTTTTGCACTCACTAGCCTAAGCCCTGTCTCAAACTCCACGTTGGGGAGAACTCATGAGATATCACCGCCGTAAGAAAATGTAGCAAAATAAGCACAATAGCCTAAGCATCTAAACACGGTACAGTACCCTTGGCGGTTAGCCTAGCCATCCTAGGCTTAACTATGTTTAACCTGGGCCTACACCCTATTCAGGGGTAGGTGAAAATCAATTTAATATTCTGTAAGTGATCATTCAATCTAACCTAAACTAGAACAAGGGCTTACAAATAGGTTAGTGTAGCCCACATCGAGCCAAGTTAGGAATAATAACGAACCTCTTCTCAACCAACTTCCAGCGGAACAAGATTTCGAATATTTACCGTTAACTACACTACTACACAGCAAACTCGGGACTTTAATTAACTACCAGTTCCATATTTTCAATTTTTGTTTCGGTGCACTACTACTTATTTCACGGCGAAAGAAATATATACACATTTGTCTAATAATTACCATCACCCGATCATTTAAACTAGGCTGCACAACAAATGGAGCTCAACTTCCACCACAAGGATTTTGCCCAGGACTTGTCGCTGATGTTGAAGTAATGTTTCTTACTGTTTATTTACCCTGAGCCCGGTCGATAACATTGAAAAAGGAAAATGATTGACACCTGCTACATATATGCAACCTTTCATACCTAGCGTAGGAAAGAAAATCAGTCGATGAAATATGCATTATCCTCCCAAACATCTTCAAAATATGTAGCAAACGACCAAATTAAAATTTGAAACATTTGTATCAACTGACTTCGACGTCTTACAAAGAAAGTAAAAATCAAGGTAAAAATATTGATATGATTTGTCATCGAGACGGCAGACCCCCAAATACGGATCAAATTGCATTCACTAGTGAAAAAAAGACTCTCTAATTACATTTGATGATGAAAAATAAGCTCTAACATGTGGAAACCACACCTTGCGGATCCATGCCAGCAATTGCAAGCATCTTAAGTAATCAGGCTAATAGACCACGAAAATTAACTAAAGTTCAGGTTAAGAACTGACCACAGGCTATTTAGCCTTAGCCGTAAGCGACAGTAATAACAAACTGAAAAAAATTAGAATAAGATATATTGTGAAATCTCGTATCATCATAAAATGTGCATTTTGAAAATCTCTCTCTCTCTCTCTCTCTCTCTCTCTCTCTCTCTCTCTCTCTCTCTCTCTCTCTCTCTCTCTCTCTCTTCTCTTACTACGTAAGAGAGCATTTATCTTCAATTAAAACCCAATCATTGTAAAATAAATTGAAATTAAAGAAAATTGGTCATGTTTTGACAATGTGATAAGACTAGCCAGGATAAAAAGAAAAGAAACCGAAGATAAGCTGAGAAAAATAAAACTACGGAACACTGGTACCGCTTTTTACTTTCCATTTCATGAGGTAAATGATTAAGTGAAAAGAGCAAAAAGTGTGGACGATGGTAGGAAAGCAGGAAGAAACGTGAAAAACTGTGTTCGAATGATGAAAATAGAAAGTAACAACCCTTCCAGAGAATGAAAGTAAAGAACAAACTGCAAGGAAGTTACAAACTTCTGTAATGATAGGCTTACTTTACAAACTATCTAATAATAGGCTAACTTGAAAAGCCATATACACATTTAAATCAAATGAAAATAGCAGACATATTTCTTCTTAATCAAACCAAAACTTATACTTGTGATGTTGATATTGTAAAGGCGTCAAGTGCCTCTTCATTTCTGCACTAATAACGTCATGTATTACCTGTTATTATTTCATATTTTTATATATCTCTCCATACGTATTATTGTCCGGCCTTTCCGCTGATGTATGTAACCACTTTTGTACGTTTATTGTAACACGAATTATTCTCATTTATATGTCATCTAAAAAACACAAATTCTTGCTCAAATGCGTGACATGGGATCCGCAGGCCAGTGACCACCTTTCCGTCCGCATTCCTCGATGTATACCTGGCTTCCAAAAAATACATCACTGACCTCCCCATCTCACAGACTCATCAACATAGAGTTACGGGCTGCTCTAGGAGCAAGAGCCCGCGCTGGCACAAGGCCAGCTAAATCTGAAACAACAACAACAAATAAATCAGTCATACCCAGACCTGTCCTCTTGAATCTCACAACCGGCGACATGAGGAGTGACATATAAACATGCGGTTTTGGCCCAGCCATTAACGGCCGGCGACACAGTCTACGCCTCTGAAAGCTCCTTCCTCAGAGAAACCCCATGCCATTGAGGACTAATAATGGCGTCCCCGCAAGGGCACGTTTTGGCATTTCGAAAGATTTTGGCCCTCACCAGTCAAAACTTACGTCGACCACTCGAATTCTAACACATTAGCAGACTAAATGAAGTGCATACTCGTGTTTTGGTGTGTGACAGTAAAGATGGCAGAGTCTGAATTACAATGCGAACCCAGAAACACAGAAATCGTCTGCATGCCCCTTTCGCCCACAAAGCCAGATGCGGTGAAGCTACCCCTGTTTTCACACCAGAACACAGTACCTTGGTTTCTGCTTGCTGATGCTCACTTACGCGTGGCGAGCATCACAGATGAGAAGACCAAGGTAGACGTTACCATGACGACACTACCTGAAGAGGTCTTCAACAAAATCTGCCCATGGCTTGACTCACAGCCAGACAAGGTCACGTACTCTGCCTTGCAAGACATGTCCATCCCCGAAAGAGCACAGCATGCACTAGACCTGTTGACCCAGCCCCTAGGGGAGGCATCACCCAGGGATTCCTGGGATAAACTGCGGGTCTGGTTACACTACTGGGCGTCGACGCAGATGGTCACAGGAAGGAAATCAGCCTGACAAAAGCAATATTTCTGCCGCGCCTTCCACGGGAGGTGAGGGGCAAAATTAAAGACAGACGCCCTTCCCATGGACAAGCTGGTCGATGTCGCACAGAAAATCCACGAGGCAACTAAAGCCTCCAAACATGTAAAGGCCCCACTGAGCAGGTTTTCTGTGGTGACAACCCGTTTTCTTTGCTTCGCCTAGGATCGCCGCTCCTGGGTAACAGGTCACGCAAAATTCAGACATACCCAATCAAACAAATTGTTTTATGTAAATATTTACTTGCTACCAAATTGTATGTTATGTGTTCCTACTTTCAGGTATCAGAATGTATTCAACTCTGCTATTGTTCATTTGTGTAACTCAAAGTGCTTTTGTTTGTTGTATTTATTGTCAATTATTATTGACCTCAGGTCACCCTTGTTCCCATTGTATTCCTCGGCGTGATGTCAGTCCGCTGCTATATAAACCGCCTGTGTCCACAATAAAGTAGCAGTAACTTTATCCTGCTCGTTTCTTGCAGCCGCCGCCCTTGCAGACTGTAGCCTGACAACAGAGGACGATGACCCAGAAAACATAAACACGATCTACAGGAGGGCACAGATGTACCCGGCGTGGTGCTACTTCCACAGGAGATTTGGCCCCAGTGCCAAGAACTGCAGATCCCCCTGTTCTTTCACAAAAAACGAGAAAGGTGGCCACAAGCAACAGCAGTGGCCACGAAAGACGTCTCCTGACCAGCAGAATTCTTCATCAGGGATGAAATATCAAAGCGGCGCCTGCTGGTTGACATGGGGGCTATGCAGTCAGTGTTCCTGCTGTCAGAGGAGGACTACACCCAGACAGCTGACTTCACACCCTACCTGTTAGCCGAGAACAGAACCCCCATCCGCTGCTATGGAACCACGACCCGCACAATCTCCATCTTGGGCCGCAGGTACCGCTGGCCTTTTGTCATCGCGGAGGTCAAGTTCCGCCTCCTGGGAGCCGATTTCCTGGGACACCACGGACTCCTGGTCAATGTTGGCAGGCAACACCTCCTTGACACTGGAACCTACCACTCCCGACCACTCTCCACTGGACCGGGGATGCCTGCCATCTGCTTCACAGCCTCCAACAATTATGCCTCCCTCCTCCAGGAGTTCCCAGAAGTTTATAAACCAGAGCTCTGCCAGTTGCTGGGGATCAGGGCCAAGCACGGCATCTTCCACCACATAACTACAATGGGCCCCCAATTCATGCAAGTTCCGTCGCCTGCCCCCCCAAAAACTACAAGACGCCAAACGGGCTTTCACCGAGATGGAACAAATGGGCGTCTGTACCAAAGCATCAAGCCCGTGGGCGTCTCCCCCACATATGGTAAAGAAGTCAGATGGCTTCTTGAGGCCCTGCGGAGACTACCGTCGTCTGAATTTAGCTACCACACCAGACCACTACCCCCTGCCGAACATGCAAGACCTGATGAGTGCCCTTCACAGGGCCAAGGTCTTCACTAAGATGGACTTGCCTAAATCATACTTTCAGGTTCCTGTGCATCCTGACAACATTCCGAAGACAGCCATCATCACACGTTCAGGACATACACCTCCTACTCCACCTTTGGCCTCAGGAACGCGGGGGCCACATTCCAACGCCCGATGGACACCATCCTGGGGGACCTGCCCTTCTGCATCTGTTACGTAGACGACATCCCTACCTTCTCCAGGTCCCCAGAGGAACACCTTCACCACGTCCGCACCATCCCGAAACACCTGCAGAACCGGATTAGCCATCAGGTTCGACAAATGCACATTCGGGGCGGAAAAAATAGATTTTCTTGGACACAAGATCCCCCAGCAGGAGTACGCCCCATGGCCTCAAAAGTGAAAGCAATGTAAAAGTTCCAGATGCCACAGACAATCAAGGCCCTTCAAGAGTTCCTCAGCATGGTGAACTACTATTGCCGTTTCATCCCAGGCATGGCCTGCATCATGTATCCCCTGACAGTAGTCCTGAAGGGCAAGCCAAAAACACTGATGTGGGATGCTCTGCAGCTGCAGGCGTTCGAAGAGATGAAGATGGCACCTCGCGAGTGCCACCACCTTGACGCATCATAACCCCAACCCTGCCAGTAACATCGCTTGCTGGGCAGTGCTTGAGCAAATAGTTGACAGTGTCCCCCGAACTCTAGCCTTCTTCAGTCACAAGTTGTCGCTGGCAGAGACCCGCTACAGTGCCTTCGACAGAGATCTGCTTGCAATCTACCAGGTTGTGCAGCACTTCAAATATCTGCTTGACAGTACTCAATTCACCATCCTCACGGACCACAAGCCCCTGGTGCACGCATTCGTGAAGGCGGGTGATGCATGGTTGGCGAGGCAACAGCAACACTTGGCCGCCATCTCCAAGTTTTGTTGCACCATCACCTATGTCCCTGGCAGGAAGAATCCAGTAGCCGACGCCCTGTCATGGGTGGAAATCAATTCCCTCCATCTTGGCATAGACTACAAGGACCTGGCAAGGGAGCAATCAGCAGACCCAGAAACGGCAGCCTACAGGACAGCACTGACAGCACTCAAGTGGGAGGACGTGCCCTTTGGAGATTCGGGTGCAATGCTTCTCTGTGACACAAGCACCAACCACCCCCAGCCCGTGGTCCCCGCCTCGAGGAGGAAGAAGACGTTCGACATTGTTCACAGCCTGCCCCATCCATCAGGGCCTACAACGGCGCGCCTGATGACAGAAAAGTTTGTGTGGCACGGCATCAGGAAGGACGCCCACCAGTGGGTGAGGAGCTGTATCCCGTGCCAAACCAGCAAGATCACAAGGCACACAGAATCAGACATTGGAGGCTTCACCCAACCTTGTCAGTGCTTCAGCCACATCCACATAGACATCGTTGGGTCTCTACCGCAGTCTGGGGGCGCCGGGTACCTCCTGATGGTCATAGACCGCTCCACATGCTGGCCAGAGGTGACACCTATGGAGGAGGCGTCAATAGCATCCTGCGCAGAAGCCCTTCTCTCCAGTTGGATTAGCCGCTTCGGGGTGCCAGACAGCATTACCACGGACAGGGGCTCAGCATTCCTGTCAGAACTCTGGGTCTCCATGGCACACTTATGGGTACAACACTTCACAGCATGACGACCTACAACCCCGCAGCAAATGGCATGGTAGAGAGGGCACACTGCTCACTGAAGGCAGCTCTAAACGAAAACTGGAAGGCCCAGCTCCCCTGGGTCTGCTGGGTCTCCGCACCTCACTGAGGGCAGATGACGATGTGTCCCCTGCAGAAAAACTCTATAGAGAAACACTAGCTGTTCCAGGGGAGTTCCTTCCGCCGTCAGTTGATGGCACAGACACTCCCCTTCCAAGTTGAACAGAAGTTTGTGCCTTGCCATAAGACCTTCATGGACAGAACTAACACCTACAGCCTGGCTGGCCTGGATTCCTGCACTTACGTCTTCGTCAGGATAGACGCCCATCGCCTGCCCTTGACCAGGCCCTACAGGGGCCCTTACCGAGTCACTGACAGGACCCCCAAGGTCGGGAGGATTGGGTTTCCATCGACAGGCCGAAACCAGCATTCCTGTTAGACAGCAAAATCCGAGAAGAGGCAGGCAGACGTCCCAGGGTCCCCTCTCAAAACGCGCCCACAGACATATCTGCCGCCCCCACAAGGAGGGGCCGTGGGCGCCCCAGAGGCCGCGCTGTGAAAGATCCAGTGGCCGATGTTGCCCCCTGCCCACAGTTCTCTAAGAGAAGGGGTTGCCTCCTGCTCCTGCAGCGCCTCCGTGATTAATTTTCATGTCATCCAATATTTATCTCTGTAACCATTGTTTTGGTTTTGGGGGAGTACTTGTAAAGGCATCAAGCACTCTCCATTTCTGCATTAATCACGTCATGTATATTACCTGTTATTATTTCATATTTTTATATATCTCTCCATACATAGGCTATTATTGTCTGGCCTTTCCGCCGATGTATGTAACCACTTTTGTACGTTTATTGTAACACGAATTATTCTCATTTATATTTCATCTAACAAACACAAATTCTTGCCCAAATGCGTGACACGGGATCCGCAGGTCGATGACCACCTTTCTGTCCGCATTCCTCGATGTATACCTGGCTTCTGAAAAATAAATCAGTCATACCCAGACCTGTTGTCTTGAATCTCACAATATAAATCCCATTAAGGACACTGAAAAGCGACATAGTTTCATGAAGTCACCATGCTTTAGCAAAACGGAATGAAAACATGACCTCGAAAAGCATTGTTACATAGACAGTGGGAAAACTACATTTGTAAAACCAGCTTTCAATAATGAAGGTGATAAGCAACACACTGAGTCATATCTGTCAATATCAAACTAGTTATGGGAGAAGATAATTAGACACAAGATGTCACAACGGTAAAAAATGAGAGACATATAAAAAGACACTAACGACATATTTGCTAGAGCAGAGTCCACCTAGCTTTGCAGCTAAGTCCCACCCAGTGCTGGATTTTGGCGGAAATTCATCCAAGAAACGGATGACGTCACACTTTGAAGATGACGGAAATGGGGGAAATTTTTCCCGCCATGTATATTCACATGGCAAGAAAGGAAAATAGCACTAGCAGAATGAAAGTTTTATACCAACGTCGCCTATGTCTTGAACTGGTATACCTAACCTTAAGTGGGACTGACAGCTAGTGATTTCCTTAAGGAGATAGGCCACCATCCAAAAGGTGGGCAGAAATCCAGTTTCGATGACAGAGGCAAAGTTGCCTACGCCTCGATCTGGTATACCCAACCTTAAGTGGGCCTGACAACACCTGATTTCCTTAAGGAGATAGGCCACCATCCGTAAGGTGGGCAGAAATCCAGTTTCAATGACAGAGGCAACGTTGCCTATGTCTGGAACTGGTGTACCCAACCTTAAGTGGGCCTGACAACTACTGATTTCCTTAAGGAGATAGGCCATCATCCAGAATATACTACCTGTAATGCAAATACTCAGTTAAGACTGGCGAGTCAGTTCATAACTGGTATGCAATTATCATATTCTAAATAAGATTTTGCAATGCCTAGAAATAAATAGATTTCCTCAACTTTACCATATCAACAACAGAAGTAGATTTCGTTTTCAGTACTTATAAAAACTACGGAAAGACCCATCAGCTGATGTCATAAAAAAATTCGGTTCAATAAAAGAGAAAGTGTCAACGGTTGGATCATCCTTAGTAATGATTAATCCGTACATGTACGGTAAGGATTCCTTACCGTACATGTACGGATTAATCAAAACCCATAAAAGAGATTTTCCCATTCGCCCATTACCAGTTCAGCAGGTTCTATTAGTTATAAACTTTCTAAATATCTCGTTAAATTACTATCACCTATTTTGGGTGCTATTTCAAATTCCCATTTACAAAACTCTGTTGATTTCTGTACTAGACTTTCCCATATTGAATTATCCAGTACTGACAGATTAACCAGTTTTGATGTGACATCTTTATTTACTAAAGTTCCTATTGATGACTTACTTCAATATTTATCACAACATTTGGACTTGTATAATCTAGAATTACCTACCAATGTTATTATTAATTTGATGTCCTTTTGTATAAAAAATTGTAAATTCACTTTCAATGGTAATTTTTATGAACTAACATTTGGTATGGCTATGGGAAACCCTCTTTCGCCACTTTTGTCTAATATTTACATGGAATTCTTTGAGTCTAGACTTATTCCAAGGAATCTCTTCTCTAAGGTGTTTTGGGTTAGATATGTAGACGATTGTTCTTGCATTGTTAAAGAACATGTAAATATTCCTGATTTCTTGCAAACAATTAACAACCTTGTACCATCCATAAAATTTACAATAGAATATGAAGGAAATAATTGTATACCATTTCTGGATGTCTTAGTTATTAGAAATAACACCAATTTTTGTTTTAAAGTATATAGGAAACCCACGAATAATTTGTCATATATACATTTTTTACTCTAACCATGCTAAACAAATTAAGGTGTCAACATTTTCCAGTATGTATCTTAGAGCTCTTAGAATTTGTAGTCCTGAACTTTTGGAAGAGGAGTTTAAAACTATTGACAAAATAGGAGATTCATTATGTTACCCTCCATATTTTTTAGAACTTTGTAAAAATAAAGCAAAAAGACATATTATAAGCCAACCAGTGTTAACAACGAACTTAAGAATATCCTCTGTTTACCATTTCATCTTAATTTCATTCCTGCAGTGCCCATTTTAAAGACTGTTGATATTAACTCAGCATTTAAATATAATAATATTTTGAGAAATAAACTAATTAAGAATACCCCAACCAATTCAAACAATATTGTATACAGTATTCCTTGTAAAGAATGTAATAAGATTTATATTGGTCAAACATCAAAAGTGTAAGAGACCCCGTCGAGCCAATCGCGGTCTCTTTCGAGCACACGTGTGTGCGTCATACCTTCGGAGGGACCCAGACAAAAACAAGAGTATCCTGTTTTCTCTCTCTCAAGGAACACAACCTACCATACAATATTTCTGTCTGTGTCTCCCTAACCATTGTTGTCTCGATTTATGTACAAATTTTACAATCACCACTACTTGCATTGCCATGCAAGCATTCTAATCATGTACTCATAATGTTCCACCGAATCTTCTGTATCAAACTGTATGTATGTTTCTGTTTGTGAAGACGCCAAACGTCTCGCCATTTCACATATATTATGCTACTGCATTGTATTCATTAATCTGTCTCGAATCTCATGCAATTGGCCTTAAGTGGAATTTCCTGGCCTTTCCACTGATATATGTTTTATCACTGTACGTTTATTATGTCTCTCACAAACGCCATCTCTTTGTCTGCCGACAAACACGGATGTCTGAAACATTACCTCTGTTTTGCCCCGTCTGTGTGTAGGTACCACTCTGCGGCTCGCACCATCCAATAACAACTTCGAAGATTCTGTACATTCATTCAGTAAGGAACCACCAATAAACCAGTCAACACCCAGCCAGTATGTCACTCAATCCCGTCCTTACAAAAGGACTAAAAGTAAGAAGCTCCCAACACAAATATGCCATTTCAAGAGGCTTATCAAATAATGGCATTGTGGATCATTGGTTTAAGACAGGCCATGGGATGAACTAGGATAAGTCAACGGTTATCTACAAGGTCAACGACCATCGGAAAAGAAATCTGCTAGAGGCTGTCTTCATTGAAGCTACTTCCACCAGGAATGTTAATCTCCACCCTGAATTATCCCTTGATCCTTTGTCCCTGTCTTTTTTGTTTGAAGAACATGCTGTCCAGATTAACAAACTGTAACCCCACCCTACCTTCTGTTTTTGTATATAAATGTCTGTCAACTTTCGTATTCAGTGTGAACTTGAAAATGTAGAATAAACTACAAAAGTACTTGTTCAAAGTCTCGGTTTTCACTCACCTTCTGACGTGGACTTAGTGATATATATATATATATATATATATATATATATATATATATATATATATATATATATATATATATATATACATATACATATATATGACTATACAAGTGCTAGTACCACAGGTCATTAAATGGCTCATAGTAGGCCTACATTCTACATGCAATGTAGAACAAATTTCTTTAAATAAAATTTCGTACCATATTGTGTGTTAATAAACCAATGTAAACTACAATATGTATGAAAAATTATTTACACTGTCATGTATCCACATTTTTAAAATAGAACCAATATCAGTCATCATGCATTAAATGACAAGATAATTTATCCTGCTGTGAAATGATTCCCAAGAACATGTGCGAATGCAAAATTCTTCTGACGATGATGAAACTGAAGTCATAATACTATTAACTTATTTATTGTTTCCTCTGAATACGATCCGATTACTGAACAACAAAGATACCAATACAATTAAGGATCTTGATTTGCACTAAACTACTAAGGTTAGTTAGTCTAAAAAAATGAATAAAAAAAAATACTAAAAACCTTGACTTTATCATTACTCCAAATGTACTATTTAGTCTTCAGTACCAGCCTTGTTTACCTCAAGAAGAAAACGGCGGAATTTTTGAAACGGAAAAAGAACAGCACTGGCCCCGCCCACTGCATGCCAGTGATTGGCTAGCTTTTGAAGGGTGAACAACGTCACACTAAGTTAACAAGCCAAATAGGCTATTACCAGTATGGGATTTGACTCCGTTCGGTAAAGTTGAGTTTTGTGCATGAATCATGACACCAAAGATTTGAGTTCCCAAGTTGTGAAGTATGCCATTATCCCCGACAATAGATACATTAAGTTATATATCATTATGAAGACCTTGGATCATTTTGTCTGTGCATCTTTTTTTTTTTATTGTGCGCAGCCTAAATACACAAGCATCCTCCTTTTTTCTTTTAAATTGGTGTTGCCTAAATAAGCGGTCCCACATAGACCACATTAATTGAAATGAAGCATAGATTTATCCAGCCATGTTACATGTTAATATCATTGAGAGATTAGGCTTGTGAGAGGTGCAAAAAAGAGAGCAGGTGAACATTTACTGCTGGTTTATTGAGAGAGAAGGTCGCTTTTAAAGCGGCATGCGGACATCAGTACAAAGACATACAATAGGATACAGGTGACCTAAGGTCAATTGTTCTCAATGTGAAGCAGGACAGGTAAATACAAATAACATATAAAAATAAAATTACAAGAATGGACACAATAATGTTCTGACACATGTACAACACAAACAGGCACAAATGAATAAGTAACAGATACATTTTTACATAGATAAAATATGGCTATTTAGTGTGACCTAAGCTCATGGGAAAGGCACCGTAGAAAATGGGAGGTTCACCACAGAAAACTCGTTGAGCGGGAACTTTACAATACTCCCCCCCCCACAAGACGTAGGTAACGTCTGATTAAAGTAAGTATCTGCTGGGGCACTGGAGAGTGCCGCGGCTCCGCGATGTCAGCTGGGGGGTGCGGTGTGAGTGGAAGCGGCTGGCTGTGGCGCTGCCCGGGTCCAGGGGCGGCCACGCAACTTTCTTTTGGGCTGGACTGGCTGCGGGGGTGAGGGTTCTTGCAAGGGGCACTGCGGGGTATCGCCGTCGTCTTCCTCCATCAGGGCGGGCTTGAGCTGGTCTACAGACACCCAGTTGTCCTTCCCGTGGATGGTCAGCCGGAATGCTTTACTGTTTCTCTCCAACATGTGGAAGGGCCCCTTGTAGGGCCTGGTTAAGGGTGGGCGGACGGCATCGTTCCTGACGAAGATGTGGGTGGTGGAGGACAAGCCGGGAGGCTAGAAAGGCGACGTCCTGTTGGTGTACGTCCGCTGGCAGGGGGCGAACTTTCCGACCGTGTCACGGAGCCTCTGGATTTTCAGGTTGTGGCGTTCCCCCTCGATGAGCTTGCCCGGGACTATGAGGGGCTCCCCATAGACTTTTTCTGCTACGGACAGGTGCTGTTGGCTCTGGGGGTGGTCCTCAGTCCAAGGAGAACCCAGGGCAGCTAGTACTTCCAATCCTCAGTGGTGCAGCGGGTCATGAAGGACGCCTTCAGGGACCTGTGGAACCTTTCCACCAATCCGTTGGCTGCAGGGTTGTAGGCAGTGTTGTTGTGGTGAGAGGTCCCCAGCAGGTGTGCCAGGGTGGTCCACAGCTCGGACAGGAAGGCTGGACCCCTGTCTGTTGTTATGTGGTCCGGGACACCAAACAGGCTGATCCAGCTGGAGAGGAGGGTCTCGGCGCACGCACTGGCGGTGGCTTCTTGCATGGGCTTCTTGCATGGGCGTCGAACCACCTCTCTGGCTGGGGAATCTCGCCCACCCCGGACTCAGTGTGTCGCCCTATTCTGCTGGTCTGACACTGGATACACTGCCTCACCCAGGCCGTTGCGTCCTTCCGCATACTGTGCCAGACGAACTTCTCTGCTAGCAGCTTTGCAGTCGTCCTGCCGGAGGGGTGGGACAGCCTGTGGATGACGTCAAACACTGGATGGAGGCGGGTACCAGTGGGTGGGGGTGGCCGGTGCTTACGTCGCACAGCAGTGATGGCCCTCCAGGGGCGAGGGGGACGTCCTCCCACCTGAGCGACGTGATGGCGGTGCGGTAGGCTGGAAACTCTGAGTCGGTGGTCTGCTCCCGGGCAAGGTCCTCGTAGTCGATTCAGAGCTGCTCCGAGTTGAGCTCAATCGTTGAGAGGGCGTCTGCTACAGGGTTCTTCCTCCCGGGGAGGTATTTGATTGTGCAGATGAACTCCGTGATGGCTGCGAGATGCCGCTGCTGCCTGGAAGACCATGTGTCCCCTTGCTTTGTGAAGGCATGGACCAGCGGCTAGTGGTCTGTCCAGATTGTGAAGGGCGTGTCCTCCAGGAGGAACTTGAAGTGACATACTGCCAGATACACTGCACAGAGTTCCCTGTCGAAGGTGCTGAAGCGGGACTCTGTGGGGCTGAACTTCCTGCTGAAGAAGGCGATAGGCTGGGGGGCTCCGGCGACGACCTGCTCCAGGACAGCCCCACAGGCGATGCTGCTGGCATCCGTCGTCAGCTGGAGGGGGGCGTTGGGGTCCTGGTGGGCCAAGGCAGTTGCCTCGGCGAGGGCAGCCTTCGTCAGGCAGAAGGCCTGTTGCTGGTCGGGGCCCCACACTAAGGTCTTCGGGCTGCCCTTCAGGATCTCCGTCAGGGGCGCCATGGTGTGCGCAACCCCGGGGATGAGCCTCCTATAGTAGTTGACCATCCCGAGGAATTCCTGTACGGCCTTGACGGAGGTAGGGGTGGGGAACCTGGCAATGGCTGCGACCTTCGATGCGAGTGGACGGACACCCCCTGGGGATATCTCGTGGCCCAGAAAGTCAACTCTTTCGATGCCAAAGGTGCATTTATCAAACCTGACGACAAGGCCACTCTCCTGCAGGTGCTGCAGGACCTTCCGGATGTGTCGCAGGTGTTCTTTGTGGGATCTGGAAAAAATCAAAATGTCATCTACATAACAGACACAGAAGTTCAGGTCCCCAAGGATGCTGTCCATCGGTCTTTGGAAGGTTGCCCCCGCGTTCTTCAGGCAGAGGGTGGAGAAGGCGAAGACGTAGGACCCGAAAGGCGTGATGATGGCGGTTTTGGGGATGTCCTCTGGAGCCACTGGTACCTGAAAGTAGGATTTCAACAGATCCAACTTAGAGAATATTTTGGCCCCGTGAAAAGAGGCCGTGAGATCTTGCATGTTTGGAAGAGGGTAGTGATCTGGTTCCGTGGCGGAGTTGAGCCACCTGTAATCGCCGCAGGGTCTCCGGGAGCTGTCCGGCTTCTGTGCCATGTGGAGGGGGGAGGCCCACGGGCTGGAGGCCTTCCTGCATATGCCCATACGCTCCATCTCGGCGAAAGCGTCCTTGGCCTCCTGAAGTCGCTGAGGGGGGAGCCTCCGAAACCTTGCATGTGGGGGCCCTTTATTTTAATGTGGTGGTAGACTCCGTGCTTGGTAGGGGCACTGGGCACCTGACGCAGTTCGGGCTTGAAGACATCGGGAACTCCTTCAGCAGCTGGGCGTACTGGTGCTGGGAAGGGACTGGCAGGAGTCGGTGTCCATCAGGCGCTTGTGACCGATGTCAACTGCCAGACCGAAGTGGGCGAGGAAGTCCGCGCCCAGGAGTGGGGTCCTCACGTTCGCCACTATGAAATTCCACTTGTACCTCCGACCAAGGATGGAGACCGACAAGAGCTTGGTGCCGTAGGAGAGGATGGGGACGCGTTGGCGTCCGTCAGGGAGGCAGCCAGGTCCTGCGAGCATTTGCGGTCCTCTCTGGATGGCGTGAACACTGATCATACAGCCCCTGTATTGATCAGTATCTTCCTGCCGGAGATGGTGTCGCAGACGTAAAAACCTACTGGTTCTGGGCTCCTGGGTTCCTCTGTTGCCACGGCGGCCTGTGCTGTTGGCCGCCACCTCCTCCGTTTTTTGGATGGGTGAAAGAGCAGGGCGTTTGATGGTTCTGGGGCTCCTTGCCGTTCCGCTGGTGGTAGTAACTAGGCCCCGGCAGTTGCTTCTTCTGTTGATGGTTTGGCCGCCTTCTGGTGACGGCGCATATCTCCCCCTCCGCGGCCTCCTCCGGCTGGAGGGAGTTGATGGGATGTGTGGGCGTGGATGCCCGCTTCACTGCCCTCATGGAGTCGGTTAGCTGCTGCGCCGTCCTGATCAAGTTGTCGAGTGGTAGGGTGTACGGCTCCAGGATCTGGGTCCGAACCTCCGGGAGGAGCTGACAGAGGAAGATCCATTACCTGCTGCTGCCGTCCGTCCTGGGTAGGACGAGGAGGTCCTGGATTATGTTCCATGCCTCCTGGAGGTTCTGGTCATGTCGGGGGTTGCTGGCAAGGTCAAGGGCGTGGGCATGGAGCAGATCTTTACGAGAGAAGCCTTCAGTTTTTGGTAGGTGGCGGGACATGAGGCAGACACCCACGGGGTAATCTTCCTGTAGACCTCTTCCGGGAGGGCGTTTATTACGGCGTCTGCCTGCAGCACCTTGTTGGTAAGTCCTGCTAGCCTGAACTGCCCCTCGACCCTGTAGAGCCATGATGAGGGGTTGCTGTGATTGAAGGGCGGCAGCTTTATGGCGAGGGCAGACCTCGGTTGGTCCATCAGGAAGGGCAGTGAGCGAGGAGCGGGTGCTGGCATGGAAGAGTGCTCAAGCCTTGGCGCAGGGGAGGGTGCGAGCGGGTTTTGCGCAAGGAAGATGTCAGAGTCCGCAAAGTTCGTGGTTATTTGTATGTGGGAGGGAATGTCCGCGGCCATACTCGCTTCTGCACTCTCACTTGGAGTGGGTTACACTCCCATCAATATGCACTTGGGAGCGCGCTGTGTGGGTCCGTTAATGACACTGGTGATCTGCCAACGAGAGTCAGTACGCCCGAATGCTTTGTGAAAGCGCCGTATTTAGTCCGTTAGGGGCGTGGGGTAGTTCACTGGGCCAAAACTAGGTCGCCATATGGGTCCGCTAATGGCTCTTGGAACCACTCCGGGGTCACCACTGTGAGAGGTGCTAAAAAGAGAGCAGGTGGACATTTACTGCTGGTTTATTGAGAGAGCAGGCTGCTTATAAAGCAGCATGCGGACATCAGTACAAAGACATACAATAGGATACGGGTGACCAGAGGTCAATTGTTCTCAATGTGAAGCAGGACAGGTAAATACAAATAACATGTAAAAATAAAATTACAAGAATGGACACAATAATGTTCTGACACATGTACAACACAAACAGGCACAAATGAATAAGTAACAGATACATTTTTACATAAATAAAATATGGCTATTTAGCGTGACCTAAGCTCATGGGAAGGCACAGTAGAAAACGGGAGGTTCACTATAGAAAACCCATTGAGCGGCGACTTTACAGGCCTACACATCAATTTCTTATATTTTGAGGCAATGACAGGGCATAGGCCTACACAAATTCTTATATTTTGAGGCAATGACAGGGCATGGGCCTACACGTCAATTTCTTATTGCAAATAGTTTTATACCCGTATCTGTTGGAAACAGAGTAGCTTTTAATTAATATAGCACTTTCAACTCCACGATATGTAATGCATATGCATAAAGTGGAATGTACATGTATAAGCAAGTGCACATACACATATATGAGTGGATGGCCATCGTAATTGTAACGCCACTTATACCACAGAGAATAAAAGTAAAACTTGTGGGCACATAGTCGATGGCACACACTGATCAATCATAGGAATGTCTCAGCCATACACACAACTATCATACTGCTCTCAATGAACTATAGGCTACTGAAAATATATATTTACGAAAGGGATAACAGATTATATTACTGTGATGAGTAAATATAAAGCTGCTAGCATTTCTATGAAAGTGAAGGTTGCGGCACGAAGGCATCATAAGATACTAAACGAAATAAAAAAAATAAATAAATAAATGACAGCTGAAAAAGTTATGTATGAGATGATCCAAACCAGTCTCCTGGTAGCCCATGATTCATTTGCTTTTGGGGGCATTCTTGTGGATTACCCTGTTGAACAAAAGGATACAAAAGAGTCAGTAATTCTCTCTCTCTAGTTAGGAGAGTATTCTAGCTTTGAATATATTCATAAAGATCTCGATTACTTTTAATTAAAAGAAATTACTAAATTTCAATTAAGAAGAGTAGGTAGATAATTCTTTACACCAGTATTTTATGAGTAGGTCTATGTTTGTTCTGCAATGTTAGGTTACCATGTGAAAATTTTTCGAAAACACTACAAGCACCACAACAGCTGCAACAAAACCAAGAATGACCACAACAAGAACCACAATAAAACGGCTGAATATAAGATAGGCCTATAATCCAAACGTCATAAATACTTACGACATCATAGGTCTATGTAATCTTTATGATCCTGTTATTTCGAAAGGAGATCATGTCATTAAGAAAATTCTCAGCAAATTATATCCAATATGACTCGTATAGCCTATCATACTGTAACTTTAAGTTAAACATAGGCATATTCTGGTTTCGTAGTAGTGTTCACTGCTTGTCATCCCTCCGAATGTGTAAATGATTGCAATGAAATCGATTTTATGACTATTAAAACGTAGTAAAATTTCCTGAAATTAATATGAAATCCCAATCTGCATAGCTCTGAGAAACTTTTTGTGTTAAATTTAGAATGGTGAACACGCTTGACAATATCAGACGGTATTTATCATTGTCCAGTGATTTAAGTGCACCGATTCGAACACAGGCATTCCCCGTGTTACCTCCGTATTCAGATGATACTCATTTACAAAACAATATTGCAGCATCGCGCAACGCTCCTGACTTCATTCATATTTTCTTGTTTTTTTTTTCACCATTTTTAGGGAGATGTGTATTATGACTTTATTGCAGGGGATAATATAACGTTTCCTTTTGATAATCAGCAGAACGTATTTCAGTTAGGTAAAACAACCATTGCGAAATAAATGGAGATGACAAGAACCACAGATTAACCAACTTTTCGAAACCACTGCCAACCAATCAGCTTCAAGAAATGGTCGTGACTAATCAGTGGGCGGGGCTTAGCTGCAAAGCTAGGTGGACTTTGCTATAGTAGCAGTAACAGTTTAGTAAAACTAACAACTGTAACTTACACCATATACTTAATGAAAAACGAGAGCCAATATGAATGTCTCGGAAAACAAACAACTGATTTTAGTGATGATGATGCACCTCATTCTCATGTATACTCTCTCTGCTGAGTCAAGAATGGTAAAACTATCTGTTTTGTACATCTAAACATGCGCTCAAATTAATGCTTTCGTGTTACAAGATTCTTCTATGTTGTTTGAACGGATTTATTTCTATTTCCTCTTAACCTTCAGCCATACAACCTTTTCAGTCTATCTTCCACATTTAGATACAACAGAATAAGTTCATGTTTGCTTCCATTGCATATCCTTGCAGTTAACAATCTCCCAACGCCCGTCTTCTTTTCATGAATAGCACTACACTGTTTGGTTGAGCCCTTTCATGCTGATATCGTGGAACAAAATTGTTTTAGAATCATTAGTTCCTCACCTTTCGGTATGTCACGAACGTTGAATCTTTCGTGACGCACAAATACGTACAGTATATGATGAACCAATCAATGATCGAATTTAGTACCCTTATCTTTAAAAAACTAAACATTCACACATAGTCACAGAGAGAAAAGACAGGACATTCTTCAAAGAACATCCCGAGCTAAAATTGCTTTCCTACGTTCAGTATAGTTTAAGTGGAAAGCTTCATTACTTGAAGAAATGCACGGAAACCTACGGAGACGAAGAGTCTATAATTGAAACTAAATGAAAACTGGAGAAACTCATTGAAGTTGGTGATTGTTAGTAAAACGAAAGGAAGGACTTTGTCTTTCAAAACTGTTAATGAAGAAACCGTGAGCACTTTAGAATATGGTTTATCATTTGCAGTTTCGGTTTTCGTTTGAAAATGTAGTGACTTCCATATCGGAAGTATATCGTATTTTGTTTACTGAATAGTAAAAAAAAAAAAAACCAAAAAAACCAAGTAAAATTAATTAACCCAAACGCTTTAAGAATGCCTTAAATGAACGGAGAAGTGATAAAACCATGTACTTCACTATGGCCTTAGTATCAAATGCAATAGTAATAATGGATAGCATAGCTTAAGTCTCAAAAATAGATTTATCAAGTGACTGTAGAATATACCCTTATTTCATTAAGAATTCCCTTGGTAAAGTAATTAAGTCATTAAACAGCAATTTAAGTAGAATATTGAAAAATGATAAGGACTTGTTACTCGTTACCATATTTAAACAACTTACTAAGGGATTCAGAGCCAATGAAACATGGTTTTTCGGCAACACCTTTTTATTAAAGCATAGGATAAAGGTGAAAGTTGGCAAATGTATATTTAATAACCCTACCTAATTATTGCAAGTATTATTTAGTCCCTAAGTTCAATAGATCTGGTACTTATCAGAGTAAAAGTGAGTTTCCTATGCCAGAACCATCAAAATCGCAGGTAAGGGTTTTGAACACACTAGTGACGTTAACATATGACGTCATCAGGCTCCAACCACAGTGAAGAGAGTTTACATAATTATGGGGAACACGTCTCTTCACTGTGGTTCTGCCCACTTGCAGGTGACATTCACTAAGTGATATTAGTACCCAAGGCCAAGAGAGACAAGATCTACCCAATTGGGTGGAGTCACCTCCCACCTGGGGTAACTACATAGGAGATGACATATCTTATAGGTACTTGCTCATTATAACAAACCTCTCTTTCTTTTGGCCTTGTTAGTACCCATCCTAGACTTCAGCGATATCAATGATGGCGCGCAGAATTTGTCATCGTCCCCTTGATTGCATTATTATTATTATTATTATTATTATTATTATTATTATTATTATTATTATTATTTTGTGGAGGTTTCATTGCAACTTCCACAGAAGTTGTTGGGACTAAGTTGTTAGCTTGGAATTCTTCCATTTTCTTGATATTCGTAATGTTTCTACTTTACAGATAATTCAATGTATGTAATTCAGCCACATAATGAACCAGTCTATAGCTCATTTGTTAGACCTACATCTATTCAGGGAGGGAATACAAAAAGACAATCCGTTTTGTCACCTCAGGTTTCGACGCTACAGCCTTCTATTTGCAGCAAGCCAAGAGTTGTCACTAGAATTCAAATGAAAGCAGTGATACCTCATTTCCCTCAATTGTTAGGGGTGTAAAGGTCAACACCATTGTTTTATTTCAGTTAATGTCACCCATTGCTATTTCTTTTTTTTTTTATTTATATCATACAGCACCCTAAACAGTGCTCGTATACTCGCTGCGATGGTAGGAGTCAAGGTTGTGAGGGCAAGCTATTATTTGCTTACTTAATATCAATCAAATGTAACGTGCTTTATACTGGATATGCATGGAAAGGAAAACATATTGACATCAGTTTGAATGAGGAACATATTGCTATAATCATTGTGTTTTAATAAATATGTTTTAGATGTACAAATAAGACGTCTAACACTATACATATTTTATTTACAAAATGTCTTCATCGCCACTCTTCATCGTCGCTGGTGATGATGTCAATGATGACTGGTTTAACGCTGTCATGGATATTGTCAGACTTCCAGTACTTCTCCTCAAAGTGAGAGGATTGTCTAACAGCTCCTGCCCACACTTCTGGGGTGGCTAAGTAACTATTACCCACTATAGGAATAATTACCTATTAAAGCTAGAGTAAATCTTGCCACGGGTCTTCTCGCTTATATACAAAGCGGCAAGCCGTAGCACAAATGCAGTCTTTCAACCACGGGGACAATTGCTAACCTTTTTACCATATCCTGCTGGCCATCATCGAATTTGTTGAATCCTAGACAGCGTTAGTGACTTACTGCTTACCTGGTGGATGGACTGAGTCTCATGGCGTCATGTGATGTTTATGTCACAAATGGTTTTAGTATCCTTGTCTGTGATTCTCTCAGCTCCGGCATCGGCGGCTTCATTTTACTCTATATATAAATATTAAAACTATCGAACCAAGGTACTAAATAATACTTGCAAAAATTAGGTTGGTTTATAAAATATACACTTGCCAACTTCCACCCTTATTCGATGCTTTGATAAAAAGGTGTTGCCGAAAAACAGTGTTTCATCGGCTCTGAAACCCTTTTAGTGTTAATACCCGTGAAGAAAATAAACTTTTGAGACCTGTCGTTAGTTCAGTATGCTTCCTCTCGTATGAACTTTCAAAATATCCTGCGAAATTGCATCATCGGTGTTAGTTACTATCTCAAGCACCATTTGACTCATTCATTAGACCCAACGGAAAATTAAACGTCATCATGGTTAATCCTGATTCGTAAATGTCAATGTATATTCTTTATTTACAACAATGTCTATTGAATCTCTAGTACAGTATCTAAAAATTAATAATCTGGTTTGGATTTACCATTAGCAGGCAGTCAAATTTATAAGTTTATTAAATTGTATATTTGTGATTTTAATTTCTTTTTTAATGGAAAATTCTATAAATAATGTTTGGTATGGCAATGGGTAGCAATATGTCACCAGCTCTCCCAAATTTATATTAGGCTTAAAAAGAATGACATTCCTCAGATGATTAAAATCCTGTACCATTGATCCGGCGTGTCGACGACGTTTTGTCTATTATACCTAACGAAGTCAACGTAAATAACCGCAGAACAAGAGACCGAATAAGTTCCGTCTCTATCCAACTCACGCTAGGAACAGAAAGAGGTGGTTGCCTGCCTATTTTATACATTGATACTACATTTAATAATTTTTTTAGCCTAAATTTACTGTATATATAGAAAAGTAACAAATGATTTAACTTACGTATATTTTTCTGGACATCACATCAATATAAAAATCTCTATTCTCTTGAACGATCCTACGCAATGACATGTCAGTCCTGAATTCCTAGAGAGCGAACTCCACGTCATTAGAGAAATACATAATTATAAAACATCAAGAAAATGAATTTTGTTGTTTGTTTCCCATTCAACTTTTGAATTTGATGCAGGGCACTGTTGCATTTAATTTTGAGAGAAAATCGTTAAAATTGCCCTATCTATTTCTTTCAAAATTAAATGCGTTAGTGCTCAGCATCAAATTCAAAGTTGAATGGGAAACATTTAATAATTAGACACACGATAGAAAACAAATTTACCGCATACAGAAAACCAACATTTTCACTTTCATATATTCAATTTTGTAGTTATGACATTTCTATTAAGTCTGGCACAGCCAGCAATTTGTTCTTGAGAGCCTTACGGATTTGCTCCCCGGAATTCCTGGAAAACGAATTTGAACTAATCCATATGCAGCTGTCATCCTTAAACTACCCCGATCATATAATTGAGGAAACTATCTATAAAGCAAACATCACTTTCTGCTGAACTCCCCAAAACATGACCAGGGAGGCGCCCAGCAATAAAATAAAAATCCTACACCCGGACAGGATTAAAACATTGACACAGACACTTGGAAATTCAAACCCTTTTGTCTTTACATACCCAAATACCTAATCAACGTCCAACAAAAGCCAGTCCCTAAAGACAAAGGAGTATACGAAATCCCTTGCCTTGACTACGGCCAGTCCTGTATCGAATTTACTGGTAAATCACTCTCACAAAGACTAACACAACACAAACTTTCAGTAAAATGTGGCAACAGAGCTCAGCTATTTTTAACCACATAAATAATCATAATCATAAAATAAACTGGAATATGTCACGTATAATTTCCAGCAGCAATTGTCGGTTCAAACCTTCCTCCAACCAGTGATTAAGAAGACTAAGAAACTGTCAACAGGAGTTACATAGCAGCCAATTTCTGGAACATTCCTTCAACTGTATAAATAGTACTGCTCTCTACCTATTAATCTTCTAACGGGCTGCTCCGGGAGTAACAGCCTGTGCTAGCACGAGGCTGGCTTAATCTTAAACAAAATACCAATTAATCCATTACAAGTCCGTTGAGGAAGGCATTGTCTTCGAAATATAAAGCTACAATTTCTCCCCTTTCAGTGTTTTTATGGGCCTTTATTGTGTGTGTGTATATATATATATATATATATATATATATATATATATATACTGTATATATATATATATATATATATATATATATATATATATATATATATATATATATATATATATATATATATATATATATATATATATATATATATATATATATATATATATATATATATATATATATATATATATAAAATATAATATCAAATATATGGAGCCCATAAAAATGCCAAAACGTAGAGAGTAGAAACTATATTTCAGAGATCAACTGTCTCTCTCATCAGGCAAATAGTAATTGAGGAAGAGTTGCAGGAAAGTGGTATTTATGCCAGAAGGTCCATAGGTCAGCAGTTACGTCACTACAGTTGACAATTTCTCTTTAATCTTCTTAATCGCTTGGTGGAGGAAGCTTTTATCTATAATATCTGAATCCTAGGCGCCTCTTGAAAGGTTCAGCATATTTCTTTGTTTAATCAAGGCTGATTCCACCATCTGGCTTTGAACAGAAAATTGCTGCTAAAAATTATATGAGGCACATTCCAGTTTATTCTGTGATTATGGTTATCTACGTGGTTAAAAATAGCTGAGCTCTGTTGTCCGTACCTAACTGAACGTTTATGCTGTATTAATCTCACAACTGAGGGAAGGGGTTTTGTAAACCCCTGTGTCTTTGTGGACTGGCTTTTGTTGAACATTAATCAGGGATTTGCCTAAGGTATTTGGGTAGGTAAAACAGAGTTTCCCACTAGCCCTGGATAAAATAATAGTTAGTTGAATTATGTGTATCAAATAACATCTTTTCATTCGGGGAGTCAGTCTGTAAACAAAAATTCGGGTGCAGCATGGGCAGCCCTTTAAGTCCTGTTTTAGCCAATCTATATATGGAATATTTTGAAACTGTAATAATAAATGCAATAAAACCTAAAGACATGCTGTGGATGAGATATGTAGGTGATATCTTAACATTTTGGGGCAGTAAGTGGGGCAACTTCAATGAACTTCTGTCAAAATTAAATGCATTAGTGTCTAGCATCAAATTTAAAGTTGAATGGGACACACACAACAAAATTCCTCCTCTTGACGTTTTAATAATTAGCGACACAACAGAATACTAATTTACCATATGCAGAAAACCAACTTTCTCTCTGACATACATTCATTTTTATAGCTATCATGACATCTCTATCAAGATTGGCGTAGCCAGCAACGCATTCTTAAGAGCCTCACGGATTTGCTCCCCAGATTTCCTGAAAAAGGAAATGGAACTAATCCGGAAGCAGCTGTCATCTTTAAAGTACCCTGACCGTATAATTCAAAAAGCAATCCACAAGCGAACATAATTTTCTAGTGTCCCACTGAAACAAGACCAGAGAGACGCCCAACAATAAAATAAAAATCCCACGCCTGGACCTACCAAAATACCTTAGCCAAATCCCTGATTAACGTCCAACAAAGGCCAGTCCCCAAAGACACAGGCATTTACGAAATCCCTTGCCTCAATTGTAACCTATTTTATATCAGTTTTGCAGGCAAATCACTCCCCTAGAGATTAATACAGCATAAATGTTCGGTTAGGTACGGACAACAGAGCTCAGCTAATTTTAACCACGTAAATAACCATAATCACAGAATAAACTGAAATGTGTCTTGTATAATTTATAGCAGCAATTGTCGGTTCAAAAGCCAGATGATGGAATCAGCCTTGATTAAACAAAGAAATACGATGAACCTTTCAAGAGGCGTCTAGGATTCAGATATTATAGATAAAATCTTCCTCCAACCAACGATTAAGAAGATTAAAGAGAAATTGTCAACTGGAGTGACGTAACAGCTGACCTATGGACCTTCTGGTATGAATACCACTTTCCTGTAACTCTTCCTTAGTTACTATTTGCCTGATGAGAGAGACAGTTGATCTCTGAAATATAGCTTCTACTTTCTACATTTTGGAGTTTTTATGGGCCCTTATATTTGATGGAATTCTGTTTTAACAGAAAACATTTCACAGTCAATATATATATATATATATATATATATATATATATATATATATATATATATATATATATATATATATATATATATATATATATATATATATATATATATATATATATATATATATATATATATATATATGCACATTTATATATATGTATAATATATATATATATATATATATATATATATATATATATATATATATATATATATATATATATATATTCTTATATATTTTCCATTCGTCCCCTTAGCCCATTAGATAGAAAATCAAATTTAATGGCAGCTGGAGGAGGCGCCATGACAGGAAAGTGAACTTAGGTAGGCCTATCCCCCCAGATCATCTGATTTGGGGGTGGAAAACAATACCACCTCTTAGCCCCACCATCGGATTTTTTGGGGGGCTAGATAGCCGTTAGGGACACAGGGGCGAATCCGTGCTGTAAATAGGCTATTATCCTAACTCTTAAGGATTTAACTTTAAGACCTATTTTCCCTACGACCTTTCACTGGCTGTGTGACTACTTTCAGATCGCTGATGTCCTGTGCTCCAAGCCAAACAACAAAGCGGACGTGATGCTCTGCGACCTGGGCGTCAGACACTCCTTACCCAACTGCCACCGTGTCGAGTGGTGCCCTTTCGTCTCCCTGGTTGGCGGGAAAGGCGAGACTCCTGCAGCCGAAATTCGTCTAATGCAACGAGCTCTAAGCACAGAAGGAATCAGATATGTCTGGAAGCACTCAGTCCTACACCAGCTTTCTTTTCCTTATCGTGAATTTCTCTCCAGTTTCAATATTTCCACCTTATCATTCTCTTAAACAAAGCCCCTTCGCCCAAATCAAACCTAACAGCCCTTTGTTCATGTCTCGCCCCAAACTCAAATTAAATTAATTCAGTGATCAGAATTAGATTACTCCCTCCATAGTGTTGCCATGGGCTAATTAAATTTAATTGATCAATTCCTCCATCGTGCATAATTAAGTTCATGTGAGAGAAGCTCATTGGGTTTTGAATGCTAACCTGGAATTCTCTTCCAGAACCTGTTATCCAGCACCTTAGATAGTCTGTTTATCTGCCTAGAGAACAAAACCTAGCATAGACGTTTAACTGCCATCCTGCCAATTGCAAGAATCTTCTGATTAGCAGTCCGGGGCACCGAACGGTCCCTCCCCCTTGATAAACCCAGTTGCGTTAACAGCAAAAAAAAAAAAAAAAAAATCATTTAACCAGTAGCAACCTTCACGTTCATTTGTGTGTTAAACTATTCCAGGGCCGTAGCCTTTTCAGATTCAGCAATTTGCTATGCATTGTCTAATTTTATTGCACATTGTATGTGCTTGCTTCAGTTGTGAATAAATTCAGTTTAAATTACAAACTGGTTAATTCCACCCCCCCGCCCCCAGGTGGCGACCTCCAATTCTCTGTTTACTTAGATGTGATATCAAGGTAAGTCAGTTTATCCAGTCCATTTATCGCTTACATTCTGAGTGCTTTGTGTTGGCTTTCAAGGCAGTTGATTAAAATACTCATTTCCATACATCAAACTGGCCCCAGAATGTAACAATGTATATATATACAGGGTGTTTCGAAATTAGAGGGCCCCCCTCAGCAGCATAAACTAAAATTGATATGGACAAAACCAAAAGTAATTCAGAACAGGTATTTATTTAAGTTTTTCTCTTAGCATTTAATATTTTGTGTGGCCTCCATTTGCCTGTACCACAGCCTGCATCCTTGAGGGGTATGATTTCAGCAAGTCGCAAAAAAGCTGAGACTCAAACTCCATTTCCCTGAGCACTTTGGTCACCTCTCTTTGCAGGTCGTCAAGGTTTGGTATACCATCATAGTTCATTGTGCGTGCTTCAATACTACCAATGTTTTCACTCACATTAAGGTCAGGGGAGCTACCTGAAAATTCACTTGACGAGAAGAAATCAATACCAATGTTTCGAAGCAGCTCCTGTGTCTGAAGAGCCTTGAAACATGGTGCCTTATCATGCAAAAATGTGACTTCTTCAACAGATAACACATTTTCAGGATCTTTGAGGAAAGCACTGTTTCTCTGAAGTATTCGCCATTCCATGACTCCTTTTTCTTTGATGATCCACATTAACCATTTGGCTGTGAAACAGAGAAAAATTCCCAAACATTCAGGAAATTTCACAACTTGGCGATAGCGCATGTCATCGCTGATATCATCCAACTTTGCAGCCCAAATGATGTTATTTTTATGATTTGGCTTCCTGACTGTGTAAATGAAGAATTCATCTGATGTGGCAACATGGAGAAAGTCAGCTTCATCCCAATCTTTAAGAAATGAACCACAAAACCATGCACGGTCTTCTCTCTGTTGCTGAGTGATGTTGGGCATCCTGATAACATGAAATGGCTTGATACCAGATCTTTCAACTCACGATATGCAGCACTGTAACTTCTCTTCTTTCCCCTTTTGTTTCTAGTTCAAGCACCAATTTATGTAAAGACTTTCTTGGTCTACCCACTGCCTCAGCTATGATGTCTTTTGACTCCTGAGAAAGGACTTCAGGCCTTCCAAGATTCTCACTCTTTTCGTAATGACAGTCATATGGATTTTTGTTCCAGTTTCCTTTAACAAAGGATTCATCTCTTTTAATGTATTTAGCTATCCAGGAATGTGAAATAAAGGATGCACCAGCATCCCTGGCCTCTCTGAAGGTTATAGCCTGGATTCGGTCAATCCATCTGATTTCCTCAGAGTCGTCAGCCATGGCTGTACCTAACTCCGTCACTCAGTCTGAAAATACAAGAAATGCAAAATGAAAAATAGCTTAATAGAAACTTAAAATAATGTACTTGGAGATAGGCTATAGCAGGAAACTTCATAACTTTCCATTTGTTCTGTGGAGGGGGCCCTCTAATTTTGAAACATCCGGTATATATACATGTATATATATATATATATATATATATATATATATATATATATATATATATATATATATATATATATATATATATATATATATATATATATATATATATATATATATATATATATATATATATGAATTGTCATAATAAATCTTCAGCAAAATCTGAAATATATAAAATGAACAAGTAAATACAAACTAAAAAGGGTGAAACGTAAAATAACGAAAATTAAAAACACAAACATAAAAATATGAAAATAAAACTAAAGTGAAATATAAAAGAAACTACCACTCACAAAGTAAAATATTTAACGACCTAATTGAGTACCTACTATGAAATTACGATAGCTAGTTGAATACCAGGCGAGTTGTTGTTCAATTCGGCTTCATCTTTTTAATAGTCAGCGACTCTGAAATTAAAAGGTCAGTCTATTTGAACAAAAGACAGTACCCGAAAATCCAGGTCAGTGAAAGGATGGTCTTTTTTTTTTTTTTTCACTGACCTGGATTTTCGGGTACTGTCTTTTGTTCAAATAGACTGGACCTTTTAATTTCAGAGTCGCTGACTATTAAAAAGATGAAGCCGGAATTGAACAACAACTCGTCTGGTATTCAACTAGCTATCGTGTAATTTCATAGTAGGTACTCAATTAGGTCGTTAAATATTTTACTTTGTGAGTGGTAGTTTCTTTATATTTCACTTTAGTTTTATTTTCATATTTTTATGTTTGTGTTTTTAATTTTTCGTTATTTTACGTCTCACCCTTTTAGTTTGTATTTACTTGTTCATTTTATATATTTCGTTAGTATTTTTGCTGAAGATTTATTATGACAATTCATTTTATTATATATATATATATATATATATATATAATATATATATAAAACACACACATATATATAATATGTATATATATGTATATATATAGATATATAACCTATATGCATAAAATGGATGCCTGTATGTATGTGTGTGTATGTTCCACATACTCTGAAATGCATTGAGCAATTTCAGCCAAACTGGGTATACATATGACTTACTATCTCGACAAGAACACAGTGTGGGTAAGACATCACTGGCACCAAAGAGGGTGTGTGGGAAGGGGGTGACATGTAAAAATAACTGAAAATGACAGATGTTAGTGTCTAATCCATAGTTTTCGAGGTTGCTGAGATGAATAGTGACACTCCCAATGCTTTTTTAATCCAAGTTCAGCCCCAATAGGAAGAGGAGAAGGGTGGGAAGGGGGTGACATGTAAAAATAACCAAAAACGATAGATATTAGTGTCTAATCCATAGTTTTTAAGCTCACTGAGATGAATAGTGTCATTCCTGATGCCCTTTAAGTCGAAGGTCAGCCCCGCTAGGAAGGTGGGGCGAGGAGGGGTGAAATATAAAATGTCAAAAATGGTGGACAATGTAATTGAAGCAACTATCTTAATAAGAAAGGGAGAAAGTGAGAGAGAGAGAGAGTGAGATGGAGAGGAAGTGAGAGAGAGTAGAGGGGGTGTTGGAGAGAGAGAGAGAGAGAGAGAGAGAGAGAGAGAGACAGACAGACAGACAGACAGACAGACAGACAGACAGACAGACAGACAGAGCTTATCAGTTGTCATATTTAACTTTTCTTGAATTCACAATAAGATTTATGCTCAGTGTTTATTTTCAGTAGTACAACAAAGGTTTTGAATAAAGGAAAGCTATGGGTAATTATTCGCCCCTTTTGACATTTCCCTCACTCACCCCCTTGGGGTAAGCTTTTAACCTTCCTTTGACTGAGTGATCTGCCTCGAGGCCTTAATTCCAGATGCTGTCCTTCGGAGATTAACCCTTGCTGGTGCTGGAGTGACTCAGAAGAGAAAGCAAGCTGGCCCATAGCAACTGGCCCCACCTGACTGGCACCATGACACCCGGGCATGAGTGACCTCATGCAAGGGCTACCCGTCCGCCAATGCCAAGTGTGACCCCTCTATAGAAAACGGAGTACCAGTGAGTACAACCCCACCTAGAAGGAGCGGAATCTTAATCCTCTGACCCTACTAAAGGGCGTCGCACGGGCAGAGATGTTGGATACCCTATTCAGGATGCAGTCCTCTTGCTCCCTTTGAGATGGCCCTTGTTCTTCCCCACGTGGCTGGTCTATAAGTCTGAGTAACCTTTGCAGTGAACCTTTTCACTATTACCCTCCATCACTGGCGCCCTAAGATGAGAAAACCACCCCATCTCCTGAAGAAGGCAATGTACCTGAATTAATGTTCTCGAAATCAGTCAAACCCCTGTTATTTTCTCTCACCATTTTATTTTCTTTCATTAATGCAATTTACCTCAGTTAAGTTAAGTACACCTTAGTTTAACCAGACCACTTGGCTGGCCTGAAGGATTAGATTTATTTTATGTGGCCAAGAACCAATTGGTTACCTAGCAACGGGACCTACAGCTTATTGTGGAATCCGAACCTTACCTCAGTGAGACCTGCGTTCACAAGTGAAGTGCATAACATTCTTAACGTAAGTGTATTAACCAGTATTGCAGAATTGAGTTGCTTGGCACCATAAGTGCAACCCCCTCGATTCCCGTTTATTTATGCTGTCGACTCATTAAGTAACCATATGCATTCTCAGTTGCAGATAGTAGTGCTTGCTGTGGAACTATCTCATCATCTTGTTTGTGCACAGTTGTGCAGAGTGGTCTAACCATTGTATCTTCCATCACGGTGCCCTTTGAAGCGGGTCATCCTTGTGTTCCTTCATGGATCTTTTCATCTATTGTAAATTTGATTGTTCGATCTGTTAATAATTATTCCCCATTCTTAGAACCCAGAGCTAAAGTCAGATGGTACCTCCCCATTGTAAGTTTCTGTGAATCTTCAGTTTAAAACCATTCAGTGGCCTTATTTCAGCCAAGTTAACCCTTGGGCCAGATTAAAACCATATCAGTAGCGACCTTGCCAGGATCTTGCAGTTGCATCCTTGCAAGAACCCCACAATTGCAACTATCAGCTGACTAGAATTGCTAAAAGTTGGTTGCAAGACTAGAAATAAACCTTTAGCGTAAACCCTGTAAATAAGCACACAAGTGAGCCAGTTCCACAGTGTAAGTAAAAGTGTTGTTATTTTAAGCTTTTATATTAGGTACAAATAAAAGCGTGGCTGTAAAATCAGTGTTAGGAATTTGATAGACCACATGCATGTAAAATTAGTCCACGAGCTTTGTTGGTAATGCATGATAGCCTTGCATGTCTTAACTGATAGGATAGCTAGGCAAATGAAGTGAATATCAAAATGATAAAAAGGAAATAGTGCATGTATTTCCTTCCTGTGTCCTCCGTACAATTTGTTGTCTTGGAATTTTAGATAGGCACACCTTTACTTGGCCACGAGCAAAGGCCCATCCAACAAATTTCATCCATTGGATTAAATTTTCTTTCTCTCGCTCGTGCATGATAGGAAGTATTAGGATTCGGTAGGAAACCTTTTAATTTCACTGCTCTACTTTAATTAAATATAGTGTATTATCGAACCGTACTTTTTTATGGGATACGTGACCCCAGAAAACTTGCACATAAAGGTAACGTCCGTTAGAAATTTGAAATCTAAATAAACGAACCTGCACATGTATAAGGTCCCTTTTTCCATTCTTTTGTAACAGGCTGTAAGTCCATAAAACACATGACCTTTCATTCATAAATGCAAGAAACTTCCCGGATGAGAGAAAGAACCCCTGACTTAGTCCAGACGGCTGCGAACATCCTCACCTTGGTTCCTTAGGTCATAAAATATACCCCTCTGCACATACCTCAAGCCACTCTCAACCACCTCTCAAAAATGGGCATCCCCCAAAGAAGCCAGTGTGTGTGGACACTGTAAAAAAACTGTGGCACCCCATTGAACAGTCCCAAGTGGGAAAACGTCTGGCTCTTGATGAAAAGCAAAGGGCCTGCTCCCTCCACTGGGACAGTGCCAAGCAAAGATTATAGAAAAAAATTATTGCACTGCCGGTAAGATCTATGGGCACCCCGCCCTATGGGCAAATGCCCTAATAAAACAAAATCACTCACCATTGCCCTAGAGGTTACGAATCCTAAAATCTTAGGCCCTCCAGCCGAGGGTCCAGCATCTGTGGCACCTCCTTGCGGTTGCTACCCCGCATGCCAGGTCACAGCATTCAATGGCACTGGCGTGCAAGTCTCCCTCGTAAGGGAAGACAAGGTCCCCTAGGGGGCCAACATCGAAAGGCATCAACTTATCACAATCAAGGGTGTCAATCAGACGAAGATGATTCTCCCCACCATAAAACTGAGGGTCACTAGACCTCACAGACCTAAAATCTGCACCCTTGCAGTAGTTACTTACCTTTCTGGAGGTTATGGCCTCCTCCTGGGCCAGGATTTCCGGTCCCCTCCTGATTTACAAAAATCCAGGGGTCATAACCCCTCCAAAACTCAATCAAGCAATAAGAGCCCTCAAGGACCCACCTTAAAACTGCTGCCAGTGCCACTTGAGTGCCCTGAGCAGTGCCAGGCTCCGTCCGTCTCGAGCAACGAGCCTTTAACCGATGCAATTCTAGTACCAGGCCCTGCTCCAGTGCCAGTGACAAGGCACACACTGAATCCCCCGAGGAGATCCCAAACTTGACTCCAAACCTCTGCAAGTGCCACTTAAGTGTCCTAGGCAATGCCACGTTCCGTCCCTCGTGGATGTCAAAAACGTTCCAGAGTTAATTCCTGTGCCTGGACCCGCCGTAGTGCCAGTGCCATAGCACTCCATAGATCCTCCTTCGAGAGATCCCAGTCCGGATCACCTCTCTTCCCCCGGCATGGCACCACTACCAGTGCCAGTACGAGAGCCAACCCATAGTATACTCAGGTCCCCTCCGGATTCCTCTGACCATAGCAGAAGCTCACCCAAAGGTGCGGCCTTGCAACCTGTGCCTGAGCTGGTCATTGTGACCTGCGAGCCTCACACGCCCCTGGTGTTGTGCATTTATATATGTTCCAATAATGCTTCAGCATGGTAGTCATGGAGATAATTTTTCCCTTTTTAGGTTTGACTACCATGCTGACGCGTTTCTGGAACATTTAAATGCACAACATCAGAACGTTAAATTTACCATTGAGATTAAAACCCATAATTCTCTCCCCTTCCTTGACGTAAAGGTAACTAAGGATGAAACTGGCTTCCAGACAGGTATTTACAGGAAGAACACTTTTACTGGCCATGGCACGAATTTTTATAGCTCATGTTTTTACAATTTTAAAATGAATTCCTTGTCCACTCTCCTTCATAGAGCCATTAACCAGACCTCAAGTTGGTCCGCGTTTCATGCTGAGGTGATTATCCTCACTGATTATTTTAAGAATAATTACTACCTACCAGTGATTGGACGGGCTATTCTTAATTAGTTTATTTCTCAAAATATTATCATGTTTAAATACTAAGTTAACATGAATAGTTTTTAAAATGGGCACTGCAGGAATGAAATTAGGATGAAACGGTAAACAGAGAATATTCTTAAGTTCTCTGTTAACACTGGTTGGATTGTAATATGCCTACTTACACTGTATATATATATGTATATATATATATATATATATATATATATATATATTATATATACACACACATATATATGTATGTATATATATATATATATATATATATATATATATATATATATATATATATATATATATATATATATATATATATATATATATACATATATATTGTCACAAAATATGCTGTTCTTGTCTCTCTGGTCTCTTAACATAAGGATCAGATTTCAAGCCATTAGGGGCTAGGAACCCATACCCAATGATAGGAAGAATGAAGTGGTAGTCAATTGCAGTTTGAGAGAAGGGTCAGGTCAGGTAAAGGGCATTAGATTAGTCATGGGTTTAATAGACATGCTAGTAGTCACACTAGAGATCCTTGTCCCAAGAACTACTGTACATTCCTGTGATCTTTCTGCTGGTCTTAATTGTCATTTCAGGATGCCAGCACACCTTGCCCTTCAGGGCCCTGAAGGCCCATAGATGAACAACAACTGGTCGAAGGCCAGAGAGCAGCTCAGTTCCTGCTCAGTTCTCGACCAGGCATGACCTTTGCCTACTACGTCCTGAAGTCCGGCCGCAGTCTTTGTCTTGGCACACTGCCATACTGTAATTAGAGTCAGAAGAGAGCCGGGCTACAAGTCGCCCCCAGCAGTGTTAATTTGAAGACCCACTGGAACAACTAGCTGTTTTGCAAATCGTGCACATTGCAATTCTGGAGTGCCCAGTAAGTCTGAGATTGGCAATTAAGTTTCAGTTTCTGTTCCTCTCACTAAATCTCTCACTTCCTTTTCAAGTTATACATCTCCCAAAATAAAATCCCTTGGTAACAACTAGCATGTGTGTTCCCCATATGAATTATCTTTATTAATGGAATAATCCTTTGCTCATTGACGCAGAGTAAACCAGTCCTCCACTGCGATAAATTATTGCAAGTGAGAGAATCTTTTATATATGAGTTCTTATCTGGGAAATCTATTTCCAGAAACGTGTTATCTGTTCAGCCTCACAGTCCTGCCGTCCATCTTGCTCGGAAGAATTTCTGCCTTATTGTGGCAGAATATTCAACGTGCAACATTCCAAAAATTAGTCATTGCAAAGGAGTCCTTAGAGGGGATCCAGGTTCCGTTGTGTTATTGACTGTAGCAGTAATATATTTATTGTAAACAGAATCAGTATTTTGAGGTGCTGTTAATTCTACCAGTAACTTTCTTTATTGAGAGCTAAATCACTATTCTTTGATTAAATTGCTTATGTTGTGTTCAATAAAGTAATATTTTTATACTGATCAAAGTTTTCAACTGGCGACCTACCATTATTATTATATAAGTAAAAATTTTGTACATTTCATGTATTAACTGGTATTTATGTATGTCCACGGTGAGTGCAATTCAAGGCTTATCCTATTAATTAATTAATTAATGTAATTAATCGTGGACAAACGCACACACACACATATATATACATATATATATACAGTATATATTATATTATATTATATTATATTATATTATATTATATTATATTATATATATACTTAGTGGAAGAACGTTTCACATGCTTGACAATTCTCACCTGTAATACATAGCACAGCATTCTGTATTGACAATACTCCTTATTTCTTTCGGTTAACAGTCACACAAAACAGACTAATTTTCAATTGAAGCTTGGTGGATATAACAAGTGTCGATGTGATAGCAAATCTCCCGACTGATAACGACTTCCAACTCTCGTCACTTTCACATAAAACAAAATCCCCGGAATAGATAAATTCGGCGGGTTCTAAAACAAAAGATAACTAATCAGTGATGAGTGGAGCATGTGCCTTTTATCTAATCTTAGTTCATTAGTCATGTCAGAGTATTAATAAAAGAAAAGCTACAGCTTTTATTCCTTTGAATGATATCAGCCGCAACTGCATCTCCAGCAGTCAACGACGGTCCTGTGCATTTTCTCGAATCTATAGTGAGGCCGAATGCCGTGAAACATGGCTGCCGTGAGTGACGTGCCCGCATCTTCAAGACTTCCATTATTAATCAGGCCCGTGTGGATCTCTGCAATCCTCCATTCGGGTTTATATAATCCCGGTGGACAATCTCCTTACTTGTCTCATCCTTCTTCCCTCGTTATTATTGTTACATTCAAGTGGCCGAATGCAAGCACTGGTTTTTTCAGTCTAAAAATATGAAATTAGCTTTCTGTATCCATATTTGTCCCTATTCCACACAGAAACGTCGCCCATGCACTTGTGAGATCACCTCTTTCAAGCATAGATTTCCTCCTACCAAATCCAGCATTCTTATTTACTTCTAGTAACAAATTATCCAAAGTTGCAATTTCCACCCTTGCGTAGTATCTTGGTATTGTTCATTGTAGGACACAAAGATCAAATGCATCAATGTTGGTTACAGTATGTAATTTTTATTTATCCAGAATTTTCAAACGGGAGCTTCAAATTCATCTTTATAATTTTCCCTATCCGTACTCTTGCGATAATATAGGCTACTCTAGTATGCATCTGTTGTATGTTGCATGGCATGACCAAAAATCTGCATGGTATTTCGCTTTTCTCTCTCTCGTTTGAAATATTCTTTGACTTGAAAATTACTTACCGTGATCGAGCACTTAAATGATGTAATCGGGAGCCTTCCATTGCAAGACATCACGGTTGCGTATTTCGAACAATGGCGTGAGGCTACTTAAGCTACCATCCTGAGCTAAAATTGAGATGTGGCATGTGCCATCTGCACTGTTTTCCAACTTTAGATGAGATTAATGAATGAAATTGGGGGAAAATGACACCGTGTGAAATCGTCTCATCTGCAGTTCTCATTTCGGTCTGACCTTATGATAATAATCGTCTTTTTTCTAATATCGTTTATATGGGGCGTAGATCGTGTTAAATCGAGAAAAATTAAGATAACCTTCCCTGCTGAACTCTACTCTATTCCCGATCTAGCTTGCCGTGAGGGCTGCGGTGTGGACAGATCCGGAAACCTGCGCCACATCTTTGGGTTGTGTAGCCCTACCCCAATAATCCGCATCTAATGGTTCGAGAGGGCTCTCAAAGATAATCTTCTTTACATGTTTACTGCTGGGGAGGATATCTTGCGTTCATACTTTTAATCGCTCGAGTTGTAGTGAGCAGAGGTAAAAAAAAAAAAAAATTCGACCTCCTCCTTTGACTATGAAAAGCGCTGACAAAATTTTTCTAATTTCCCGTCTTTAGATAAAAATTCGGTGCTACTTCAGTAATTGCTTTAGAAACATATGTAATGAGTCGTCTTCTCTTTTAATATTTGAAAATGTAATAAATAATTTCCTGTGCTCGATTCTGAATGGCTGGCGGTGAAGAGCTTTGAGCATCCATCCTTGTTGTATCAAGTAGAATGGGTTTATGGTTTGTGGTTCCTTAATGTTCTTTTATAGTCGCCTACGGATTATGCGTATTACCTGCGGATTATCCACAGGGTCGTTTTGACAGAAGCGGATTATTTAATACCCAAACTTGGCATGAGATGGGTGATTAACGATAAGGCTACGTTTTTGCTACATATCTTTATCGTATAACTTATGCTTATGATCTAAAACCATAAGCATTACAAGTTATCTATGTTTGTCATGAACTCAATACGTTTAGAATATCTGTTTCAA